>NC_092368.1:16670168-16795850 GCF_030848805.1 Temnothorax longispinosus
ATTTTTATTTCGGATATTTTTGGTATTTTTGAAGAATATATTTTTATGCATTTGTATTTTATATTTTAATATTTTTTATTTTAGAATGTTTTTAAATATATACGTTATAAAAATAGTAAAATTGGGGGAAGATATACGGGATTAATTCTTTAAGAAGGGTAGATATTCAAATTCTGTAAAGGTCAGAAAATCCAATTGACTGTGTTAATGTGCGATAGCTATAGACAACAATGGCAGAAAATGTATATGTTCTTTGATATACCGCGAAAGCATGAAATCTAGACAGATTTTACTTACAGAGTCGTAAAGTTATTTTAAAATAATTTTTATTTTGTCACAGATTAATTGAATTTATAAATTTAAATTTTATTCCAAAATAGTAAGATAATGGAAAATAAATGGATATAAGGAAAGCAGGAAAGAGTATTTTGAAGCACACACAAGATAAGATAGTGATTAATCGTGACTCAGATTTGATTAATTATGACATTTTAATATGTAAAATATCAAAGTACTGTACACATATGTATATTTAGATATTTTAATCTTTTATCTTTAATACGTATTGATTAAATTTAATATAGATTTAATGATTTCTTTTATAGGTTGCTGCAATGAAGTATATCAAATGCATATGATTGACAATGGGCTGAAACACTTAAATGATTAGCACTTATATATAAATATCACTACTTATTGTCAGTTATAGGTAAAGTATATACGTATTAATTAAGTATTTCATCAAGTATTATTAAAGAATCTTTTGTTGAAAAAAACTTTTTTAACATTAAAGAAATTTATTAACATGTTCTTAAAATCTAATTTTTATTTAGTATACATAGATATATATATAATTATTTCTCACATATTTCCTGTATTGTGACTTCAAAAAGTTAATACGTGTCAATAATTTATTACAAAAATTATTTTGCATTATAAAATTGGTTTAAATTGTAAGGACAACATGTCTGAATAACTCAAAATATACTAAATATATTTTCTTATGCAAAGCTTGTGCCAGACATGGCAGCGATAGAAGAGAAAAAGCGAGTAGGTGGCTCCAAGGTGTCGGCCATCGCAAATATCTTCCAATCCAAGCCACAACTGGATTTGAGTCACAGAACGAACAATATTCTTTCGGATGGATTTAAGGAACCAGCTGTTCCACTAAAGGAGTCTCCGACGCAAGTGACAGTGGTCAGAACTGAGAGCCATGTGGCACGTTTCAACAATGCGCGAGCCCTCTTCGAGAAACTTGGCGAGGAAAACAAATCGAACAGACCGTAAGCAATTTGAATCGAAAAAATTTGTGCTATTTCTTTCAAAATTGTATCTATTTAATTTTATTAATTATTAGCTTTTGAAATCTTTTTTATTATATTTTTTATATATTTTTCTTTAACCTTATTTATTACGCAAATTAATTTATTTCTCAATTATTTTTAATTATATTATTATTTAGAAAAAATTTAGCAATTAGAATTGAAATTACGAAAATTTTTTCAAAAAAATATAATTAATTGGAAACTAAGAAAAGAATCATTCCACTTGTTTATATTTTGTAATTATGAATCAAATTTATCAAAAAATATTTTCATCAAATATGTTATATTTTATTAAGTATAAATATTTATAAAATATCTGAGAGAGCGAAAAATCTAGTGTTTAGTTTATACAAAAATAAAATGTTATATACTTACTTTTAATATTAATTTACGTGCTCGTTTAATCTACAGGGTGGAGCGAGTCACAAAACCGAACAACCTGCATGGCCTCCGGTCTCGCTCCAGTTCCGCGAACTCAGGTTCTGGATGCACTTCGCCCGCGAGATCACCCCGTCCTCACTCACCCTCTCCTCCGGGCAGCCGTGAACATTTGAGTACATGGAGCGCCAGCGTACCGGCTTTGAACGCGGAGCGGCATTTTGAGAACGGCCACTGCGCACCGGAGCGCACCGGCCGTTCTGGCGTGAGCTTGGGTAAGGTCGAACGGACGGGTAAAGAGAATGACCGTCCAGAGCGGCCGGAAAAGCCTGAACGCCGACCGAATTCAAAGGAGCTCATCGAGAAGCAACGGAATTGGACTAGCCACTTCTCCAAGGCTAGACCGAACCGGTACAATTCCGATCCGAATCGCTCGCTAGTTCAAACTTCTCTGAACTCCCAGAATGCCCAGAGTCAGGCGCAGCAATCGTCATCATCGTTCGTTGATACGTGCCAGAGCGCGGCAACTGGCGACTCTGCCAGTCCAGCTACCAGATCAGCAAGCTTTTGCTCGGCACGCTCACCTCCACCACCACCTCCACCTGTCAGGAACTCGTCCGCGGCCAGTAGGAGGGAACGACCGGCGAGTATCGCCGCCGCCAGCCCGTCCGAATTACTGGAGAGCCCGGAGTATGCAACGGTGGAGAAGTTTGACGACATCTCGCCGACGATTCCAGAGTATGCTGTTGTGCAGAAGAAGAAACCTCAGAGCAGTTCAAAAGAGAGTAAAAGTGACGGCGACAAGACTCAGGACGCATCGTTGCCAGAGTACGCTGTTGTGCAGAAAAATACTTCAAAAGCGGCTTTGAAAAAGGAGAATTCCAAAGAGACTTCCAAGACACAGACGTTGAAGAGCGCAGCTAGCACAGACGCAGTTACGGAAAGCAAAATCGTGAGTTCGAGGTCGACGGAAGCCGCCAAAGACGTTTCTAAATCTACTATGCAGAATTTGGCAAGCTCCACCACTGCAGAACCAATTACAGTTAACAAAACTATAATTTCAAAACCAGTGGAAGATACTAAGGAGATTTCTAAAACTTCTACGCAGACTGTGAAAAGCCCATCAGTTGTTGAGGCAGTTTCAGTATGCAAAGATGCAGCTTTAAGGTCAACAGAAAACTCGAAAGAAACCTTGAAAAGTTCTACATCTATGGAAGAAGCACCAGCATTCAAAGCTATAATTTCTAAACCAACAGAGTTTTCAAAGGAGGAAGCCATGGAGGTTGTGGAAAGACCGAAAGAAGTCACAAAAAGCTCAACGGTTCCAGAATTGAAAACTGCCATCGCAAACGAGTACAGCGACCTTTCCGAGCAGACAAAAGCATCGCCTGTACTGCACTGCGAGGATTCTAGTCCAGTTCGAAGTGCCTCGATGGACAATATTTTGACGAGGAGGGAAAGCGACCTGCTAGAAGCGCCGGAATGCTTTAACTGCCCTCCGAGCCCGATTCACTCACCAGCGAAGACTTCTGAATGGAGGAACGAATGGCTGGCAAAAAACGAAGAAATTCTGAAGAGGACTGTGGACTTGAGAGATTTGAAGACTTCGTCGAGGGAGGCTCTGGAGGCAGAGTTACGTGGCGACGTGATCAAACCGGATCCAAGACCCGATTGGGCCAGACCAAACGCGAACGCGAAAAGAAAAGAGACTGTGGACGATAAGAAAACCGAGCTGATACGATCACCGGAATCTGAGCTGGGTCTGCCCTCCGCAGGCACTGACAGTGCCTCATCCAGCATGAGTTCACCCAGCTCACCCTCCAAGGATAGCAAGGAGGAAAAAGCGGAGAAGGAGATGTCAGAGAAACATCAGACAGGTAAGCTAGATTAGATTCGTAGAAAAAGTCTTTTAAGGTCGAAGAACTTTATCGTAGATGGAAAGAGTGTATTGTGACGTAAATTGATGGCTGTCACAATTAATAAAAATCGCCTTAATGTTGTATAATTTTGTTTCTCAGCTTTAGTTTACAAATAAGACGAGAAAAATAATCGTTGTAGAATTACTAAAATAATTTTTGAAAGATTAATATTAAAGAAAATTAATTTTTATATAACAAATATATGTGCGTACAATAATGTTGATTATTAATCTTATATATTGATTTAAATATACATTTGAACGTATTAAACATCTTTATAATAAATAGTTCGTTTCAAAAATAAATCTACAATTTTGAGAAGCGTCAGTGAAGCCAGGTGACTTTCGCTGTGTCGTGGGCTGAAATGGCAGTGCGCCAAAATGCCAAAAAGTAAAAGTACCAGACGCAGGCCCCCTTCTTTCCCCTTTTCTCCTTCTCTTGCTCTTCCACCTCCTCTTTTACCAGTGTGCCACGGTATTATTTATAGAAATCACCGTGCGGCTTGTCCAGCAGCCAAACGCTCGTGCCTCATCGCGTTTACTTTGCAAAAGTGTCTCTGGGGCTCTCCACAGAATTTTAAGATTTGAAAATCGTCAATGTTGTGTTTCAAACGGTTCTAATCAGTACAGTGACTTCTTCGAAGAATGAATTATAATGCGTTTTATAAATGCGAAAAGAGCAAGTTTGTAAAAACACTTTACTTTAGAAAATAATATAAATTTCTGAAAATGAAAAATATAAAAATTATTAGTTTATTAATAAACATACATAAAAAAGTTTTTGAATATGTTAATAATTTGAAGTTAATAATTTGGAAAAAAATGTATATATTTGCAAGTAAAATTTTTCAGATCTAAATATTATTTTATATATTATTTAAATTAGCAAAATAAAAAATTAAAGTTAAATTGTAGAATCAAAACGAGGAGCAAGTTTATTATGGAGAAATATATGAGCATTTTACAATTCGGTTATTTTTTATGGTATATAAATTAAGTTAAATTAAAGAATTAAATAAAAGGAAATCTGTAAAACTTTTGCATAAATTATGTAAACATGCAATAAAAGTCTAAACAATCTAAATACGCTTTACTTGCTATTTAAATGTATACAGTTAATTAACAAATACCATAATAAATTACTTTGAAATAAAATTAAAAAATTGCGCTAAATAATATTAAATAATCTTAAAATTTTCCACTGAATGTCGTAGTTCGATTAATTAAGTTAATTGAAGGCCATATTCTACGCGAGTGTGTGATCTTGTATATAATAGTAAATAGAATATACACAAGATTAGTGTTTATATGTAACGCTGCACTATATTTTGTATCAATATTTTTATACTTATTGAAGCGCCACGTACTCTCCAGGAAGACATAAAATTATGTGCCTGCGATTACTTTGCATCGATTGCGGAGGTACTTTAGCGTCTGTGTTAGTCCGATAAGCTATTTCAGCGCTTTCTATATACGTCAGTTTCAGTATTTTTAATATTTTTATTATAAATCTATTTTTTAAATTCAGGTCGCAACAGCTATGACTTGGAAGCGGAGGACCAGGATAAGCCAGCCACGTATCAGAGCTGCGTCTCAGGCACGGAGAGCCTCTCCGAGAAGGACCAGTTCAAGTTTAACGAGACAGACACTACCACGGTCATTCGACGTTCTCACGTGCGCCTTGATCTTCAGGCTGCCGGGCTAGGTCCACGTCCACCCTCTGTCATCAGTTCTGACCAAGAATATCCGCCACTGGAACACAAGGAAATTCCTGTGCCCTCGCCGTACGCCAAGAAGTTACAGCAAAGTGAAGAAATTGTTTTGCAAAGTAATATCGAATGCAAAACTCAATCGAAACCAAATACGGAGGCAAAGAACCACGGCAGTACAGAAGCGCTGAAAATCAATACCACGTCCGCGGAAAATACGCTGGAGACAAAAGTGAAGTCTAGCAGCGATGGAGTATGTCAGAAGACGGTCTCGAATGCGAAGAATGATCAAATAAAAATCAGCGTGAGGGAGAAGATTGCGAAGAATAGGGAGGAGGTCTCTGGCAAGCGCTCCAGCTTTGTTGAAGCAGAAAGCAAGGATAATGTGGACAAGGCAGCTATTCGTAGTCAGGAGATGAATAGTTTTGGGCTCATTACGAAGGAGAGCAAAGACGAGGAGAAATATGTAACAGAGGTGGCGAAATCTGAGGTCAGCAGCAGAAAAGAGTGCATCGCAGCGGTGAACAGTGTTCTGAGTAAGAAGATGGAGAAGGAAGTGGACCAGCCGCAGACGACGTGGGAGCAAGAGAAACAAAAGGCTGAATTAGCGAAACTCCGGTTATCGGAAAACAATAATCAGGATTCTACACCTAGCACGCCTTCCCAAAGACATTCCAATAAAAAATCCAACGATCAATCGTCGGAGAGCAGCCAATTTGAGGACAGTGACTCCAGTGACACGAAGACCGTTACAAATGTGGAATGTGTAGCAAGGGAAATGCAGGACAATTCTGTTAGAATTGCAGAGACAGCTTCGAAGAATAGTGTCAATCATATCACTCCTGTGACGCCGGATACCATGACTCCAGACGAGGCTGAAAATCTGCTGAGTTCTCGGTAAATATATAGCGAGTAAGAGAAGAAAATGGAATTAGAGTGTTAGATTGTGTTTGAAATGATATATACATAGAAACAATAAGAATTTTAGAAAGAGGGAAAAGGAAGAATCACACTTTCGTTTTTAAAACATTTAATTTTTACTGATATGACAATTGACAATTAATAATTGATAATTAATACCAATAAAAAAACCGAAACTTTTGGAATGATGCTGTTTTTGGGAGCTGCTTTTAGCATATAACTTTTGTATTTTAATACAGCAATTGAATTTTTTATAGCTGTATCTATATTTAATAGTAGATATAAATTTTTTTGCTGCAATGTCTTGATAATTTTTAATTTGAAGCTTAATATTAATAACTTTGTTTTTCTTTTATTTTGATTCTAATACGTTCGTGTTTATTTGAATGCAAATCTGCTGATTGTCATGGTCCATGCAGCATCTTAGAAAAGAAGATTAGGTGAGTACATTTGCAATTCTGTGATTTGATAACGGAAGCAGATATGTATTATCTCATAAGATAATTGCAAAATATTACGTTAATATTTCAATTAAATTTTATCGTTTACTTTTTAATATTTGTTTAAAAAAAAGATTTTTCTTAAAAAATTATATCAAAATATTTTTATCATTAAGACCACTTTTTCTGGTTGATCGTGTTTGTAATGAACACGAAAGACTAGGAAAATATATCTCAATCATGTCTTCTTTTAATTATTCTATGAAAGAAAATAATACACAGAAGAGAAAAGATAAATATTTTTTTGTAAAAATATTATATAAAAATATATATATATATATATATATTTTTTTTTTATCTATATATTTTTTAATTACGCATTACTCACTTATTATTCTTTTGGTGAGAAAATTTAGATAATCATTTTTCAAGTCACTTCTGGTGTAAAATAATTCTGAAATTTAAAATAAAATAATAAGAAATATTGAGACATTTCGCGAATGAAACACTGAATAGACATAACTGCTTTTGTCATTTGACCGCAGAATTGATTCGCTATCAGCGATTACGTAATTCGTGCGTAAAGCAAAGTGAATGATTCGTGAACATAAATTAGACAAGGTTCGGCGTTACTATCGGACGAGGAAGCGCAGGAGATAGCGAGGCTGCTGTCTCCCACCGGTGCCAATGACGCAATAATAGGTGATGGGATTTCTAATGACAAGGATAAGGAAGGACAGGACAGGGATAGGGAGGACCAGGACAACACGCCCGACTGGCTGTCCGATGTCCTGTCTGCTCCTGATTCCAGTCTTATCAATAGTGCCACTCATGATTATAGGTGAACGAGCTTATTTTTTTTATGTCTTCGGTTGCGCGTCCTTTCTTGTGTCTTTTTGCAATTTTATTTCTATTCTCTGTCTTTTTTTAAACAATTTTAAGCAAATTTTCAATTTTAATATCGATTATTTGGTGAAATATTGGATTGTAGTGTTTTTAAAGTTTTATTTTTTCGGATCTCCCGGAGGATTAAAATTTTTTGGAGCTTTGCACTCCTTCAATATTTAAAAATTGCATTCCTTGAATTTTTTAAATCTGGGATAATAGACGCTCGAGTTCTTGTCAATTCTTGGACAACTGGATACCTAAAGATCTTCGGACTTTTGGAATTTTACTAAAATTTTGATATTTACACTCTTCTCGAGCTTCTCTATCGACTCTCTGTTAACTTTCTATTTATTTCAGTTTGTCTCATAGATCTCGCAGTGACCTGACAATAGACTCGTTGACGGAAAGCCAAATAGGTTCGGTCACAGGAAGTGAGAGCGGACTGCTAGGTTCGGTCAGCAGCTTAAATGACACTCATGAAACTAACGATGACACCGAAACCGAGCATCAGGATGACTATATTCCAATGCCAGGAAAAATTGTAATATATATTATAATTATCACAATTATAACACCATCTTATCAATTTCTTTTCTCTCAGTTGCAATGGAATCAGAAAATATATCTGTGATAAAAAAAATTAGAGAACAAATACAAAATCAGACAAAATAAATATATGATTTTTTATGATAGTTTATAATATAAATTTTTATTTTTATTTTTTTTACTGTCTTGATTTAAACAGTTTTGCGGCAACGTTAACTTGGATTATTTGATTAATCAGATACTCGTGGAGAATGGCGTGCATTACTTCGAAGATGGTCACTTTTGGATGGAAGTGGCGGGGATCCCAGAGTCCGACGAAGATGACGAAGACTATCCGTCCACCGTGCCCATCAAAAAGACCTCCAAAGTGTCCTTCGATACCGGTCCCATGCGTGTTTACTCTACGCATTCGGTTAATGAATACGATCGCCGCAATGAAGATGTCGATCCTGTGGCGGCCAGTGCAGAGTATGAGCTGGAAAAGCGCGTCGAAAAAATGGAGGTAACCCTGAGAGAATAACTCTCCTTTTTTGTAGAATCCCTTAGAATAAAAATAATGATGGCTTCTTAATCTTAAATCTTAATATCGCTGATTTTTCAATGCAATTTCTTCTTACGATTCGATTTTTTAAATCCTTGAACACTTCGTTTCTGTTATATTCCCAATTTATTCTTACTCATGAATGTTTCGTAATTTTATGATTGCTTTAAAAAAAGAGAAGCCTGGGACATTTTGAGATGCTGAGGGTTTCTTTAACAAGCTTTTATTTTTACACTTCTTTTCACTTTTTCCTAAGAAAATCCTGTGCTACTAATCTTAAAAAAAAAAAACTTAGGTATTTCCTGTCGAACTGATGAAAGGCCCGGAAGGCTTGGGCCTCAGCATAATCGGGATGGGCGTGGGCGCGGACGCGGGTCTAGAGAAGTTGGGCATCTTTGTGAAAACTATCACGGAGAAAGGTGCAGCCGCGCGTGAGGGTCGGATTCAGGTGAATGACCAAATCGTCGAGGTTGACGGCAAGAGTTTGGTCGGCGTGACGCAGGCTTACGCCGCTAGTGTGCTGAGGAACACCTCCGGTCTCGTGCGATTTGTCATCGGCAGGGAGAGGGATCCCAAGAATTCGGAGGTGGCGATGTTGATTAGGCAGAGTCTCCAGGCGGATAAAGAGAGAGAACTGGCGAACGCTGCCAATAGGTAAAGTAGCGCATTTGTGTTATTTGATCTCCGAGTAATATTATCATAAGATTGTGATTAACAATTATTAGTTATTTTTATATTGACAAGTTATATTACAATATGAAATTGACCTGGTAAATTGTAAAATCTATTTTCAAAAAATTAGATATTTTATTATTTAATATTTATATAGTAAATCCATTTTGGTAACAATTACTTGATTAATAATTCGATCCAATAATAATTAACACATTTATATATCGAGACTTAATATCATGAAATTATCACATATTAAAAGATATTTTTTTATTGTTTCTTTTGACTCGATTTGAAAACTCTCCGTCTTCTTTTAATTTAAACATTGGATGCCAGTATGGTCTAGTGATAAAGCGCCAGACTCGTAACCACGAGAAACCGGGTTTGAATCCACTTGATCACAGGAATTTTAATATTCTGAATTGTACCATCCTATATAAACCCAACTTATATCTTACTACTACTTTAATTTAAACACTGTTTCATTTGCGTTCCCAATGATGATTTATCCTTGCTCGCAAATATTCCGTGACGATACTTTGTGGCCACTCCAATGAGAGCCTGAGGCATCTTGGAGTGCTGAGGGAACTATGTTTTTCATAAGCATAATTTATAGCAATGCAATAAACAAACTGTTAATTTTAACCGGTGTTAAAAAAAAGATTTATTTTCCACGAACAGGAAACTCAACTTCTCCGATGCTTCTCCCGATGGCCAACGAGGAAGCGAGGATATCTCTGTTGGCAGCGGGATGAGTGGGATTCCCGGTTCGCCGGCGATGTCCTCTTGCTCGGAGGGAGAACCGCCACATAGCCCCATCGAGAATTACCTGTCGCCTTCTAGTCGCAGTCGATCTCCGATACTCGGCTCGTCCATGTCACAACACAATGGCACTACGCAGAGCGACGTAGACAGTCTGAGATTGCTCTTGCAAGAGGTATTTTGCGTATTTACATTCTGTGCTTCATGACTCGAATGTATCCCCTTTTCATCCGTTTATTTAAGAATATTATTTAGCGAGATGTTTACGCACTCCTACTCCTGTTTACTTATACGTGTGGTGTTAGTTTTATTTGTCTGTAAATAGTCATTAGAATAATGCATTGTTCAACAATGATGTTTCTACGATACATAGCGCATACATTTGTACATACTCTCGTGTGTGTGTAAATTAAGAGCATATCACATATGTAAGTTTATCGCAATCGCACAGTGTGTATTTATTGATTTTCTTTGTTTTTGTTTCGCTTATGCGCTATGCGTGTCGTTGGTTGCTTGCAGAGTCAGTATAAACTCTCATTAGCGGACGAGGAAGTGGAAAAGCTCAAGGCGAAGGTAATGTAACATTATAATAGTTACTCAATTAATATTAACTGATCATAATCAAATCAGAGTTATTCAAGTTGCTTGAATTAATAGGAGACTCATTAATATTAATACGGAAAGTTAGTGTGTGATGCAAAATTTGTTTTACAGGAATAAAAGACTCATTTTACTTATCCGCATTTATGCTTTAGTATGCTTCTCTTATATATTCTTTACAAATTTTTCACGCTTCTCTCTCTCTCTCTCTCTCTTTCTCTCTCTGTCTGCACTATATCACAATGCATGAAATATTAAGTGTACATTTATAGCTTACAGCTTGTGTGTTAATGTACATAAATAATAAAAATTCCTCGTTTTTCTATAATAATAATTTGTAGTAATTAACTTTCTAAATGTGAGATTCCATTACACTCTATAAAAAAAATTAAATTTTTTATACGTCTTATTTTTGTATTTTTTTTTAATACAAGGTTTTCCTAAAAATAAAAAGACATTAGCTCGGAATTTCATTGGAAGAAATAAATAAAATAACTTGAAAATGAAGTAATAAATGAAAATCACATTCTTCGCTCATAATGACAATATTTTATTATAAAAGTTATAAAACAATTTTAGATGATCTTTTTATATCTTTCAGACATTCTCTATTTCAGGCTTCTTCCCTGAGCTGTTTCTTTCATACAATTGCATGCTTTCATTACTTTACAGGCAATTCTTCTCTCGTGCCAATCGATGTTGAATAAACTTCATTTTTTAATTTTCATCAAACATGTATATAACGATAAACGGCATATAACATTCAAGAAATTATAAGCTGTACAAAGTTTTTTAACTTCAAAAGGAAGCCTTTATAAGCATACGTTTACGAAATTTTTTTACTCAAAATTGTATTTTCTATTAAATCCCAAGTTGATGTTCATTTTAGAACACTGTAATGTTGTTTCATGTATTTTGTAATCTTACAATCAGTCATATTATAAGCTCTATTTTATGTTTTGGGCAGTTAGTAGAATTGGAAAACAGCGGAGCAGGTAGCGAAGAGTATGCAGCCAAACTGCGGGAATCAGGATTACGCCTTCACGAATCGGAGAGAGCATTGGGCACCGCCCGCCAGGACCTGTCGACAGCCAGGGAGATGCTGTCACAGGCGACGGCGCAAAACGCAGCTCTGCAACAGAAGTACGCCAGAGCTAGAAGAGCTGCCAAGGAATTGCGTGCGGATATTACGGCTAGGGACGAGTTCTATCAACAATTGTTACAGGAAAAGGACACAGAATACAATGCATTAGTGAAAAGTCTTAAAGATAGAGTACGTATCGAAGGGTTTGACCGATGATATTTGATCTCAGAAAGAACGAGTATTTTTAAAAGATCCATTTCTCTCTCAGGTGATAACACTAGAGGTGGAGCTGACGGAGACCCAGAGGCGATTTGGTTTGCCGGTACGATTACCATACGATAACGCCACTACTAGAATAGTAACACCGCAGCTTTCTCGCAGACAACTGCCACCGCCACCTTCATCAACTAGCTGCCAGCTTTCCGACACGGAGACCTCTGATCTCAGTAGCCCGGATGATGGAGACAAGACTGCAACTGTGGAGAGGAAGCTACCTCTGCCGCTACCGGTGAAGGAAGAATTAGATCGTGCCGTACCAGCCCATCGTCTGCTGGACAATTCTGCTGGCAAGAGCAAGGCAGAGTTGGCCAGCAGAGGTGGCTTAGCCAATCGTCAGTTGCCCAGACGATCCGGAGGCCTCAGCAACAGTAGTTCTGTACGTTATTGAGCTTGCATTAATTCATTATAAACTAATTAGCAGCACACATTGCTTGTTTGAAGGTTAAAAATGGAACACAATATTTAAAAATAGATAGAATTAGAGAGCATATATGTTTTGAAACTTTTCTTTTTAAATAAATAAAACGAAATTATATGATAAAAAATTCTTATTTTAGGACTACGGATTAGACGAGTCGGGCGACAACACGGACGATGATTCTTCCTCAAAAATGACTTCGCAAGACAGCAGGTCGCCCAACGACTTGACATCCAAGCAGTCCAACTTGAGTTCCTATTCCAGCACTTCATCCATCAGTTCACTTAAGGGAAAATCGCACATGGATCCTATACATCCCACTGCGATCCGGCAGCACAGCACCATCAGCTCGCAAGTTAGGGCGATGACTGAGCAGAGTTGGCCCCAATCGCAGAAAAGTATGCCAATGCGTTTGCTTCGATGCATCC
The DNA here is from genome assembly GCF_030848805.1 of Temnothorax longispinosus. Classification (NCBI taxonomy): domain Eukaryota; kingdom Metazoa; phylum Arthropoda; class Insecta; order Hymenoptera; family Formicidae; genus Temnothorax; species Temnothorax longispinosus. The sequence goes on from NC_092368.1 coordinate 16,683,078, forward strand.
ACTATTGTTATTATTGTTATTATAAAGATTTTATTATTAAAGATATTCCGTAAACTCTCTCATTTTTTAAAATACATTAAAAACAACAAGACTTTCGCTCTGTAGCTTTGACCGGACCTCCTGCGTCATTGGCAGAACAGCTAAAGCAGGTTTTGGCCGAGCGAGAAAAGCGGCTTGGCGGAAACGACTCCTCGAGGGAGAGCTCTGGAGACTTTAGTGATCTCAACAATCCTCATAATAACGATCCAACTATGGTTACGCATCATCTCGTGGAGGAGATACGACAAGCTGTTAACGAGGCTAATCAAAGAGGTAGGTAAAAATACGCACTGAAATGAAATAAAATTGAAGAAAGTTAATTTATTTATCATCAAATGCAATAACCACAATGTCGGTTTATCATGATAAATTAAACTTGCTGTATTTCTAGTGAAAAAGGTATCGATTCCTCCATCGAATTTGATCGGTAGCGGAAGTGCCCCGTGGCATCATCCAGGAAGTTCTCCTTCGAGTTTGTCTTCCGGCGGTTCTGTGAGTCCTCCCGGTGTTGATCCTAGTCCTTTAAAAGCCGGCGGCGTCGTAGGTACTTGAAAAACTTTACGTGTTCATGTTTGTGTCAGCACTAACGCTTCGATCACTCGGTCAGGAATTAAGATCAAAAGATTTAGATTGAAATGAAGAACTTTCAAGAACAAATTTCCGTCAATTCCTTTTAATTAGCCTCAGCCCAGTTAATAATAATTTTATCTAATGATCATTTTGCTTTATTAGCTTAAATTTGCTTAAACTTTAAACGCATGATTTTTTATCAGTGTCTTTTTTTTTATGAAAGCGTTAAAACATTTAACATAATAATTATTTAACAAAATATAAAATATGCTAACATTTATAGTACGGATAATGATTAATTACTGATGGAGTGATTACTAATAGCGTGATAAGATTTTCACACCTTATACTTACTTTCCATCCTGCATGCATTATCAATATAGATTCGAGCACAGTTTGGTTGCCCGCTCACCTAAGCGACTTTGGTTTAGGTGACAAGAAGTCCCACTTTTGGCAGAATGCACCAGTTGCAGATTGGTCCAAGGAACAAGTGAGTATTTCAGTTGATTGATCTGAGAAAAGTTAATTTGCAATTAAAAAACTTATTTTTCCACAAATCTTTTTAAACATATATCTTTAAAAGATGAGGATTATATGTCAGAGAGCTTTTGAAATAACTTAATATTAAATTATTTCCTCTGTTTCCATTCCTCGCTACAATAAAAACTTTAAAGACAAAGGCAATTTTTTGCTTTTTTATTTTTAGTAGCTCATATTTTTCTAAAAGTAAGACTGTCTTTTCAGGTGTGCCAATGGCTGACGGGAATTGGTTTAGAACAATACTCGTCTCAATTTTTGGATAATGGCATTAATGGAAATAACCTGTTGCGTTTGGATTCGAGAGATTTGAAGACTTTAGGGGTTTGCGACCCCGCTAAAAGTTATCTGAAACGCAAACTGAAGGAGTTAAGAGCGCAGGCTGATCGCGAGCGCAAGGAGCGTAAGGAACTCGAGCGAATGCGACGGAAAGCAGAGAAAGCCGCGCGGAAAAAGTAGCCTGCAAATAAATTAGATGCGTTCAATATCATTTAGACCCCCGGTAAGTTAATGCGGATTTTTTGGGCGCGAAGTGTACCGGGTATCTCGAAAGAGGTAAGGAGGAATTAATAATGGGAATTTTATTTGGACTCTATCGGGAAGCCGTCGAGAATATTCGTCGAGAAAAATTGAAAAGCAAATTTCCCGTGTGAAGATTAGAAAGAAGTTTGCCAAAGAGATAAATATTGGAACTAGAAATGACGCCGTCCATTTCATACAGGGTGTCGCCTAGAAAACTGTATAAATCCCTAAAATAGGAGTGTCATGTTCAAGATGAACGAATTTTATGTAAGCATATCTTCTGAATTATGCTTTCTTTTCACATATACACAATTGCTTCTTTGGGCCTTTTTCTCTCTTCTTTTACTATTTTTACTATTTTTAATATATTTAATTAATTTCGGACAATGATAAAAATCATGATTATAAACAATTTTATATTTGTAATTGATATTATAATTATTTCAAATAATTCTTAATGATATTTGTGTGAAATAATAGTATTAAATATATAGTATTAATGAAAAAAATTACTTATGCGTATTTAATTATGATTATGTGAATTATTTGAAATAACTAATAATAACGATCAAATAATGATTCCTCATAAACATTTTAGTATTATTACTAGGAATTAATCTCAATTGAAAGGATTATTGTTTTAATAATTAATTGCTATTTTTGATAAATTTTTAAATTAATTTTAATAAAACGAGTAGCTATTAATCTTACGACTAATTTTTATTATTTTCTAATAAATGGGAGCACATAATAACTTAAAATAACTCCTATAATCGAAGTTATTATGATTTATTCCTAATACTAATAACTTAGATTGCGCCTCCTTAGGACACCCAGTATATTCATGGCGTTTCCTTCGAGATACTCCGCTTCCGTTCAATTATGATCTGTTTCCTTGAACGAGGCCCATGTATTGCGCCTCCGCATTTACTTGTTGTCGCCATACTTATATTGTCGCTATATTAAGTATTTTTTTTTCTCAGTTATTAATACTATTTAAAAGTGTGTGTGCGAGCGAGCGCGTATGTTTGTGCGTGTGTACGAATGCGTGTAAAAATTCTAGCAATTCAGCTAAACGGTCGCGTTCTAACTGTGCGTATAAGTTAGCGGCTGCTCGATTTTCGCTCTAACAAACGCTGTTCTTTTATGGTCGGGGGGGGGGGGGATAAAATCGTGAGCCGCTTTACTAATTCTAGATGGGTCATCTAGAACGCGATAAAATGTGTAATAAAACATCGTGTACGTACACTCTTTTGTAATTGTATATGTACGTATATATAGTATACATAATTATATATATAGGAGCATATAAGGATTATTCCGATATTTATTTCTACGATCGCGTTTAACGGCGCTTTTTCCACGATTAAGGATCGACTTTTCAAGTAGACGTTCAAACGTCTTTTTTGTCGTCTTCTTCAATTTTATATATAAACAATGCGTCGTCAATTATTAATTAATTATTAATTACGCGTTAAAGGTACGTCTCTGATCAATTACGGTGGACTTCTACTGTTGAAACTCTTTAAATTTTTGTAATCGCCAATGTCTAGTAGTCATAAATGAATTTATTGTTTGTTGAATAATTATAGCGTTTTTTTTTTATGATTGGGAAAAAATAATGGACCATTTTGTAGAAGTTTAGAGGGTGAAAGTATCCAGTGCGCTTAAGACCACCGAACGGTTTTTATATCTCGCGTACTTTATATCAATAATTATATATACATACAATTTATCGATAAAATATATACAACACACAATATTAACATTTTTTAATAATAGATATTAAATATAAGCATATATCGTTTAATCAATGTTTTTTTTTTTTTTATAATTAAATCTTAAATTAAAGTTGATGTTGAATATGAATTTGAACATTAACAAATGTTTTAATATTGAGTAATAAAGAGTAATATTTGAAATATAATTAATATTTATAATATGAAAAAGTATGAAAAATTGCAATTTATAGTAGCAATAGACTATAATATTTTTCTCGTATTCAATACCATATCGTCGTATTCTCTGCGATTAAGATGTTCCATAATAAATATTACGTTGCGTTAAATCAACTGCTGTATCAACTTGAGCCGAAAGGAAGGGACGAAGTTGATCAGAGACAGCCTGTACTTTGCAAACTTGCTATAATTACTTTGTATAAGAGTACACTTCTTCGTAATTTATACTTATTCACTCCAAATTTGCTCAAAGCAAGCAATCCTTCACGCACCGTGTCAGATATATCGAGAGACTTGCATTCTCCGCTCCCTTGTTTCTCACAGAATTTGTCAAACGCTCGCAAAAAGGGATGAGTCCATCGTTGAGCCATCGCGAATCGAGCCGCTGTAAATTCTGCGACAGAATCCAATAACATTCCACATCGGATAGAACGAAAGCCGAGCTACGCTTTCCCACACGAGAGGGAAAGCGAGGATGCAAACGGCTACGAAACGGACGCTCTGCGAGCGAGAGCAGAGAGAGAGAGAGAGAGCCGCGCTGAACGCGAGGAACGAGCGTACTTATTTATAGTAACGTTGAAACATTTTTTCGCGCTCCATTTTGAACATTTCAAAACGCCTCGTCGCGAGTAGTCGGAAATGTTGAACTTCGGGGCGTGTAGCGTGTAAATATACATATGTACTGAGATATGATTAATAACGATGACTGTAACCGGTGAGACGATTAATATGTATGCGTGTTGTGTGTGCGTGCGTTGTGCGAGCTGCGTGAGTCGCGGAGCGACAGAGAGCGATTACAGTGTCATAATGTTACTCCACGAGGCATAGCTCTGAATTTTTGATCGTAAATCCTTATAGAAGTCCTCCATTAGCTGCATTACTTGACGATCGCGACGCGACACTTGTTGTTTTTGTTGTTACACTCACAACGAACTGCGGGAATGAATCGTCCGTGTTTCTTATAAGAATTGTAATATGATATCAGTTGCTATTGATAAAACGTCAGTGGAACGATCCTCCTGCACTTCGATTATCCATAGCGAAATCTCTTTTGCTTTGCCTTCCTTCGATACTTCCTTAATTATACACTCACTAAAGACTTTTTTTTAGATCTTGAAGTTTGAGGATTTCTTAAGCGTCGAAAACAGACGCCCCGGGATGTCTGGAATCTGAAAGAATCGGACCTTTTCATCCACAGATCTGTGTATTTTTAAATTTTCAGTTTTATTTTAAATTTATTGGTTTTTTAGAACAATTGATTTTTTGGAACGTTGGAATTCCACGTTCTTGAGACTGAATTCTTTCTTTTTGGGTTTGCTAATCTTTTTAATCCTTCAAACTCTACATTTTGTTAACTTGGGATTCTTCGAACTTTGGATCCTTGAATCTCGAAATTTGTGGTATTTTAATTTCTTGTGACTTTAAAAACCAAATTATTCTTTATCTTAAAATATGTAAACTCTTGTTATTTTAAAATGTTTTAGTTGACCAGCGATTTGCTTCAGTCTTGATTGATTACATCCCTTAGTTCTCCAGCTGTTACATTCAGATCGCATCCTTTCACTCTTCGATTTTTGAATCCTCAAGTCCTGAATGTGTTTCCGTTCCTTAAGGACTTTTCACAAAACTGACTGAATTATCATAAGTTATATAGCCAATTTTCAACGAATCACTTAGCCACGTAACTACGAGAAGCGCCTCACACACGATCTGATTAATCGCAGAAATCGAGGTAGAAGCTTTTAAAAAAATCTTGCCATTTCTCCTTGATCATGTTGCTCGATTGTTTGACAGTCCTTAGCAATTGTATAATCAAGAGGATAAAATATTTCTCGATGAAATTAAGAACCACTCGGAATTGGTGGTCAAAATGACGAAGTACAAATTGATTATGTAACCTTGCGAAAAATAATCGTAGAGTTATATTTAAAGAGATATTTGAGAGGTTTCGGAGCCTTCAGACTGAGGCTTTAAAATGCTTTTCTTGAATATCGCTCTATGACATTTGTTCGCGAAGATATATAAATCTCGTATTTTGTTAAACTTCCTATCGACTTCTAGTGGTACCTCGATTTTGTTGGAGATGTATTTAAACTCGCGTATTGCTAGAGCAATGAATAATTTGACATGATTAGTCGTGAATGGCAAATACGTTTGATTTCATATCACAAGTACTTTTAAGCTTCATAATATATTGATAACATTTTTTCCCAAAAACGTTATCATGCACTTTTCGTACTCGCTTTTGTCAGATCGCGTGTGACTTGAGTCATGTACACGTTTCCATTGATTTGGGATTATTGTTCATAAGGGGAAAGACGATTGAAGCGATAGAGAGGTGATCATGGAGGTACATGCGGAATGTGGTGGCAGCTTTTTAATATGTCTACGAAAAGTATTGTCAAACAAATACTCTTGAACGTTTTAATTAAAGGTAATTCGTACAGTACATAAAATTTGAATTTTATTCTTTACCTTTAATATTTAACGTAAGAATAACGCAAATTTTTCGACAATTTTTTCGCTCAAAAATATATATTTATCATGTTATTGTTATTAAATTATTATGATCAATCTGCAATTTGCATATGTGTTCTTTGCGGTTGCTTAGATATGTTTGTTTGATCGATATTTTACCTAGCGCTATATAAGAGTTTTACAACGAACAAGAACGGAAGTTGTGTCGATTCGAATGAATTGTTTGTGATAATCTAAATTCAGATTATGGCGATAGTTATTAAAGATTATCAATGGCGACAGACGGAGAAAAGAATAATAATTCACGTCCCTCTAAAAGGTCGCCCTAAAAATGTGGATTTATTCGTTATGGACAACTACGTAAAGGTATTTTTGAATTTTTTCCTTAACGTTTAAAACAATATTTTTAAACTTGAATAATTTGGATATTTTCCCTTTCCCTTTCCTCTATATCGATTGTTTAATTTAATCACATTGTATTACATTAATTGATATATTTAAAATACAACACTTACAGTCACAATCAAGGAAACCTAAGAAAGATTTTTTTACATGTCTTTCTTGTATTATACATATTTTTTGTATTATACATATCTATACATAGGAGGATTTGATGTTCGAAAATAATAATTTTAATAACTTTTGAAAGTTGTACATAATTTTTAATTAAGAAACAATTGATATATTAAAATATGCATGAGCATCTGGGGATGCAATACTCGAAATAATAATCGATTTTTATTGAAGATTAGCTTTCCACCCTTTATTTTGGAATTATTTCTGTGGGAAAACGTACTTGAAGAGGAGAGTGAATGTACTTTGACGGATACCGAAGCTGTCTTCTCTTTACAAAAAGTTAGCATGGCTATCGAATGGCCGAGTCTCGAGGTGGAAAACATTAGCAAGAGTCAAAAATGTCATACTAGAAACCGCATTTTAGAAAAAGCACAAAGTGTTTTGGAAAATCGTGCAAAACTTAAAAAGGGTAAGAATTGTTAATAATATGAACAGATAAGAAAATTTCTGTTTTTAAACTATGAATAGAATAATTAATGAGACGGAAAGGTATAATTATTAATATTTACATTTTATATACATCTAAAATTATGTACATAATTGTATAATAATAAAATAATAAAATAAATTATATATATAAAATTAATTATATATATAATTTCGTAAGTCAGTGAAATCGCGAGAAGGGTTAAAAATAGAACATTAAAAGACTACAGTTTTACTTAAAAGATGAAGTTGATACGCGCGCGTCATTATGCTCTAGAGAAACTTCAACATCTGCAAAAAGAAGCAGTAAAAATACAGGTCAATTTGGATACTGATACGCTGAACAAAATAGAGGCCTTGAGAAACTGTCATCGGAAAGCTGCGATGCAGGATTTCGAAGAATGGCGATCAAATGCAGAAATGCCGATTCTCCAGGATATTTCCGGCAAAGTGCAAGAGAATAGGAAGGCATATAGGTATATTGTTTTAAAGAGAGATAGACGATTAAAGATATTTCAGAGAGTATGACAAGAATAATATGTCAAAAGAATGTAATTCTGTAGAAAAATTTAATTTGACTATTTTGTGTTTAATCGAAGACTTTTTCTGGAAGGCCTCCACTTAAATGGTTCAAGGATGATCTTGATATCATACAATCTCGGGAAATTGACAAGAAAGAAGGGAAAGAAGAATCAATAGTTATAGAAGAATTAAAGGAAGATCTAATTGTTAAAGAAAATACGAATAAACACTTAGTTACCGAAAAAAATCTGAAAGAAAAATTAGTTAATGAAAAAAAATTGAAAGAAGATTTAGATATTAAAGAAAACCTAGAAAGTGTATCAACAATTAAAGAACATCTGAATACAGAATCAATCGGTCAAACAATGTTAAAGGAAGATACATCTCTCAACGAAAATACCGGAAAAGAAGCGGATGTAAAGATAAAGGAGACAACGAAAAATCTGAACAACAAAAAATCTAATATTAATTTTGAAGAATGCTTCAGTTGTTCCGAGGATTCCGAATCAGATGACGAGATTACGTCTTCTAAGTCTTCAACAAATTCTTTAGTTAAGGAAATGGATAAGAAATCTCTGCAAAAGTTCTATAGAAAAATGAAGAAGCAAAGACCAGACCAGGATTTGATTGATAGGATACTGAAGGATCGATATCCCAAAATAAATCAAATATTCGATGAACCCACAAAAGCAATTCCACTTCCTAGAAAAAGTGGAACGATCAATGTTACCTTCTCCGAACGGGCTTTTCCTACGCCGGCTAGAGAGAGCGCCTTCGTGGAAGAACAGGAAGTACGTGTATCTTTAATTATGAGTTTTACGATAAATTTTTCTTGCTAAGAATTTTACAAAGAATTAATTTTTTTGCGAAAAAAGTGTTTGATAGAAATAAATTTCTTTTTAGTGAAAACTGTCTTACAATTAGAGGAAACTCGATGAGCATTAATTCTTTTTAATTATTTCCAGCTTCGAACTGGAAATTTTAGATCGATTATATACAATTTTTAATACACATAATTTCATGTGCAGTTTATTTTTTTAGTGGCTTTCCAAGCAAGCAGAAGCTAGAAGGAAAACGGGATTTGTTGTCGAGAATCTCCGTCCTGAAGAACAGGATCCGCAATGGCTGAAAGACAAGGGCGAGTACGTTATCAAAATAAGTACTATTTGTCACATATTTTTCCATGTTTAAATTAATTTTGATTATTAATTATTTGGTATTACAGTGATTTCTTCAAAGCCGGGAATTATTTAGCTGCCATCAGTGCATATACACATGGTATCAAAATCAGCGATAAAATGGCAGCACTTTATGTGAACAGATCTGCCGCACATTACGCCCTTGGAAATTATTATAGGTGTATTGATGATTGTTCTAAGGTAATGTGTGTGTGTGTGTGTGTGTGTGTGTGTGGGTGTGTGTGAGAATTAAAATCAATATGTACATTCTACATATTCTCTAGAAATATTTCCTACATTTCGAAAGAATTTTAAGAGACATAGAAAATATAAGAGAATGTCAAAATAAAAGAAATATATATGTGCATAATAGATTAAATATAATAAAAAGTCAAAAATTATATATATAAAATAGAAATAATTAAAAATAGATAAAATTGGAAATAAAATTAAAATACAATATAAAATTCATTACATATTATATGAATTAAGTTTTAAAATAAAAGATATAAAATAGAAAAGGAATCTTTAAATATCTGATTGATTTAAATACAAAGTATATGGGAAAGCTGCAGCTATTAGAAAAGAGACTTTTTTTCCATAGGTACTGGAGCTAATGGAACCAAAGTGCGAAAGCAACAAAGTATCGCGAGCGAGGTGTCATGCTCGTCGTGGTGCTGCGCTTTGTAAATTATCCGCGCCGCAGCATGGCATCCCCGAACTGGAAGCTGCCCTAAAGCTAGATCCAGATAACAAGAGCATTAAACACGATCTCTATGCCGCTAGACAATATTTTAATATGAAAGAATGAATGAAAGGACGACCGGGATTAATTTTCTAAAATTTTCCCCCTGTAGAAATTTTAGGAACGTTTCAATTTATATGTTTATTTATTTTCCATTATCCATACTAATAAGTTGATGTATATAAGATACACACAAGTAATTAAAATACAGTAAAATATGCAAAATCATTTCTTAATCTACATAAAAAAAGTATTGCTTCTCATACATTTATCATAGTAATTTTTTAAATACGATCTAAACGATAGTTCACTAATGCAATCTAACATAATCTAATCTAATTTAATCGAGATCTACGATTCTAAAATAGAAAATTAAATACGTTCCAAAAGATATTTAGAATAAAGATTTGAAATATATATGCATACGTAATTATTTTAGATTTTTCACTCAAACTTGGTGGAATAAATAGAAATTGATAAGAATTAAAGAAGAAACGGTCATTCTTTCTCTCTTCTTCAATTTCGAGAAAGAGGAGTTCGATATCTCCTTTGAAAAAATGAAATTCTAATCTTTCAAATAAAATCGTCATCATTTTAAGTCAACATTTATCTATATTAGGTTGGTTGAAAAGACAGATTTAAAAAAGTATTTTTCTTGTTTAAAATCTGGAGTTCTTCATGGGCAGAATTTTATCCATGCAGGCGCACTTGGTATGCTCCACAGCATGGATAACTTCATGGTGACGGTCTCGTTGTTGATCAATGCGATGTCTGACCATGAAAACGAGGCTGACGTTCCTGGTCTCGATCGGAGCGCAAATCTGTTTGGGATCAGGACAGCATCCCGATCCAGTGCAGCGTGTCAGAACTGTGGATGCAGGATAAAAAGCTTCGTCAGGCCCAAGACCCATGGTCAAGAGATCTTCTACTGCGATTGCCCTTGGTTGGGGCAACGAACATTGAAATTGATGCACCAGCTGTACGTGGCTCAAAAAATCACTGTCCCTATATTGAACGAGAAGAATGCACAAAAATGAAGGAATGAAAAGAAAGGAAGGATAATGAAATAAAAATTAAGAGCCAAAGGGGAAAACAATGAAAAACAAGAAATTAAGGAACGAAGAACATACAAAATAAAAAATAAGTCAAAAAGAAAAATCTGATGAATGACCGTTTTGTTAACGAAACTGACAAATCTGACTACATATTATTCTCTCACCTGTGATGCCTGCCAACAACAGTTAATGCAAATTGAATGCAGATTATCAACAATAACACTTTCTTCATCTTCGTGACTCTCGAAGTGAGCTTTCACAAGTTGTTTGCCGCAGCTTTTAAATAAATGTTAATCAGCAAATTTATCAATAATCACTGTAATATATATTTGTAAAACAAAACACACTATTATTGAACTGATCAACAAATGTTGCTCGATAAAACTAAATTTTCTTGATTGGTAATCACAGTATTTCGCAAATGCGGTTTAATTTGTCTCATCAATAATTATATATTCTTTCAAGAGAACCGAATAGTTTTATTAGTAAAACAGTCTTTTTTTAATTAAACGGATTAAAACGGAATGCTAGAACTTTAGATATTAGAAGTCCTTGATCTCTGGAACTTTAAAATCTTTTTCACTCTGGATTGAAGATTGAAAAAAGTAAAGAAAAAATCCAAAAAAGTAAAAATATTCAAATTTTCTTCAAATCAAGAAGAGATTTAATCCTCTTTTTCAGCCAGTTTCAAATATTTTGATCTCAAATAAATTAATCTTCACACTTCCGTCACTCTCTTCTTTCAGCTTATTTCCAGAAATATCTCTTCTTGGCTTCAGAAACATTTAATTAACCATTTTAATAAATTTAATACGTAATTGATTTTTTTCCAAAGACCAACTTCCTACGATCTTCTCTTCGAGCTTCACAATGTTTGCACCGAGAAGATCTACTGCCACTACCGCCAAGTTCTGCGATCAGAATTCTTTCATTCTGTGTATATACGTAACGGTTATCCAGCTTTTCCCTCACCCTCGTTCTCCCTTCTCCGATTTCTTCCCTCTCGTTACCACTTGCTCTTCGATTTTTCTCAGCGCAGAGGTCTTCCTCCGGATTCCCGGTAAGAGGAGAGAGAATTTGAGGAGGGATCAATCTATCCGTTCCGAGAAGCTCTTCGAAATAACCGTAATTACTAAGAGTGCTTCGCGTGACTTTTCTCCTTCTTGCTTCATTTCCTTCATCTTCTGAGTGCTTTCTTCTTCCTGTTCTCTTTCCTCGATCTTTAACTGGCCACCTGGTTTGAGATGCAGGAGTTCGAGGAGCACCGTGAAACAAACTGAAGAAGTCACGTTTTTAAGTTTAAAAGTTAATCAAAGATCTTAAATCATAGAGATTATAAGAATTGATATTGCAATTTACAATCTTAAAGCTGCAAAATTGCATTGCAATATTTTTAACATAAAGTATCAAATAAGACTAAAGTTTCAGTAATTAAATTGACGACCGCTTTAAATTATATATCTTATATGCTTATTTTTATGTTGTAGAATGTAAAAATATAAGCAAATATGCTTTGCAAGAACACATTTTATGTTAAATATTCCAATGCTAGATCTCTTAAGCGGCATAATTAAAATTTGATTGACTTCTAAATTAATTATTCCAGAGAAAATTTACCAAAGAACTCTTAAAACACGAATCTAATATGTTTACTATAATAAAATGTGAAGAAATAAACACATAAAATTTAAGATTGTTTTTTATGTGTGAAGAATAATTTTTTATTATTTATTTTTTATTTAATGGAGATAACAAGAAAAGCACACACATTGCTATTCATACACGACACAATCACAAAAAGGAACTAAGAATATCATTCATTTCCACGAAAGGAAATTACCTATCGATCGGTATAGCGGCTTATGCTGAGATGATCTATTGCAGCAATATACCTACATAAGCGTCTACGTCGCGTCTAGCCGAGCATTATATAGAGACTCATTCCTTATTTCCATAAGAACTGTACGTGATTTCCCCGCTGTCATTTAATAGATCGATAAATAAGCAGAAAAATTATAGAAGGTTTTGGCAAATATAATTACAGAGCTTATACTTAATTGATTTTATCATTATACATATATTATATATAAAAAATAAATTTACTTTAGAAATTTTTACGCAAAACAAATGTATAAATATAACAATAAATAAATAAACAGTAAATATAAATATAAATATTAAATTTTATGCTATTATGAATAGGCAAAAGCAGAGAATGCGAAATATCCTTAAATATAATTTATTGCCTCCTACTTATCTGCAAGTAGATATATGTTATAATAAGCTGTGTTTGTAGAAAAAAATTATTAATTATATATTATCTACTATTAAAACTTATATAAATTAAGCGCATTTATAATCATGCGTTTTGTTTGTCTGCCACAATGTGATTTGTGTGTAAAATATGCGAAACTTGTAAGTTTAACCAAATACGACGATTATCTCAACGAGATGAGTTATTCGTCATCATGCACAATAACTCGGACTAAGGAAGTCCGAAAGATTAAAATTCCTTACGCAAATTAGGCGAGAGATTGGACAAGAGTGGGTCATCGAAAGCCATGACGGAATTCGTACCGCCGCTTTGGAGATCATATATATATATATTTCACAGATCGAGTCATCATAGAGAGAGTGAGTCATGGTATAAATTTAATATGATATCTCTATATGCAGTGTAAATCGATATATTTTATTTCTTTCTTTTTTAAATTAAATTCTTTTTTAAAATTATACTTTAGATACTGTATTAAAATATACATCTCGAATAAATTGGAACTAGCAACATTCTTGAGATATTTATTCTCGGAGAATAACTATTTTAAAGCATAGAAATTACAAAGTTGGCAGTCTAGTATATTATTATAATATAGATGCAATGTGGACCTGCACAGAAGGAGTATTCATTCGATCACTAAACCGCATGTCCCAACATTTGTTCTCTTTCACGATTTTTTTCATTTTACACAGAGAAGATCAAGTCTGCTTTGTTGATAAACGCAGTAAGTAGTATACCTATAACAATGGATAGAAATTAGTTTTTCTGATTAATTTTTTGATTCAGTTCCGAGTTAAATTTCCGGTAATTCTCTTTATTCACTGTGTGATCCTTTGTTCGACTTATCGTTAGATCGCTGTCCTAATCTGTATCAAAAAATGAGATAAAAGACACATTAAATAAATTAAAAAATACATTTTAAAAGATTTTAGTCACTTAGTAGCGTAAGTGTAGCGAACGTAAGCAATTTAAATTTTGCAATTTTTTTCTTTAGTGTTCGTGCACGCGTGTATGCCGTATGTTTTTCTCCCACGTGGTAAAACACTCTACCACGTGGTGGAACACACTACAACGTTTATCGGAAAATAAAATAAGAGATACATTTTTTTTAAATAAGATAAATAATATATTTTGGAAAATCTTAAGCCTGTTCTACAATAGCCGTAAGAGTATGCGGTAAGACGTAAGCAGTAAAAATTGATCAACTACATTTTCTTGGATTGTAAAAATCTTATTAGTCAATATCAATATATATAGCTTACTGCTTATACGTCTTACATTTACTCTTACGACTATTGTACAATGAAACTTTCTTGTCATTCAAAAATTAAGCGTAAGTGAAAAAAATGCGGACAATCTGAATTTTGTAATATTTTTGGTTTTTCTTTTGTGCTCGTGCACGTGTGCCATGAGGTGGTAGAAGAGCACAGAGCTCGCAATATTTCAGATTTATATAAAAAAACATTTTTCTATAAAAATAACTGTAAAATACATAACTGTTATAATTAATGATAGCCATCAATTAAGTCTACGAGTCACTTGCACTTACCATAGAAAAATCTGAATGGGGGCTTTTACATTGCGGGTTCATTATAACGCATTAATCATTTCGTGTAATTATAAACTAGGCTTTATCATGTTTTATTTCTGGAATAGGAGCCTAGTCAATGGGTTGCGTAAGCCATAAGGATAAAAGGAATTAAGTTCCGTCTGCGATGAGTATATCGAGCAATTACGTTGGCAAATACGTCATTCTTACGTATAACGAGTAATAATGAATGACTTGGCAATACGAAAACTTGGATTTCTCGTAAAAATTCTAATTGAATCCAAAGTAGTAGACCTCCTTCAGAACAATTTAAGACTCGATCGAGAATAGCGCGAAAGATATTATACGTCCGTAAATTATACATCTAAAGAATCTTCAAAAAATTAGAACCTCTTTCTTTATGGTTTAGGTACCTATCTGTAAAATTTCGAGTTCTCTCTATGTTCGAGATAGCGATATAATATAAAAGAAATAAAGTAGATTAATTCAAAACTTGAAAAATTAATTTAAAAATTTACGCGGTATCTAAAGAGGCATTTGAAAAATGTTTTAAAAAAATTAAAACGTCTTTTAACCGTCTATTACGTTTACAAATGACTAAAATTTCTAATTCAACAAATTCCTTATCTATAATATTTAACATCTAACATCGATGTGTATTTTTATTATAAGTGTTCGGCGACATGATTTAAAAGCGATTTGAAAGACAAATGCTTATCTGTTGCAAACGCGTATGTAATAAATGTGCAGGATAATATGCAGAAAACCATTCACGTTCTGAATGACGTCAGTAATAAGGGAACTCCCGACGAAGGAAAGAAGGTATCTTCGGCTTGGTGTTCCCACCAGTTCCCATATGCGTCACAGCACGGGCAATGATGTTTAAAACCTTTCACAACGGGTGCAAAATTATCTGGCACGGATGAAATCACAAAACTTGTACATCTGCATTGTACATTAATATTTATGTAAAAAAATAATATATACAATCCACTTATAAATTAAATATATATTTAAATAAGGAATATAATATACATATATTAAAATAAAAGTACTCATGTGTATATTAAACCTTGATAATACAAAATTAAATAGATACATTTCTCCTATTTTTTGATAATTATTATCACTTGTTTATAAAAATAATATCAATAAAAATAATAAAATATAACAAATTTTTATTATTATTATTAAATACGAATTGAGTAAAAGTTCATTGCCAAAGAATTTGAGAGAGAGGGAAGAAGGAAGAGACAAAGAGAGAAAGGACTATGTATGTACATGTTCGAAATTCTTCAATGATGTACATACATAAATTGATAAAATAACGATGCTGTGGACACATGGCTTGGCACGTGGCCATATAATTTCTGATAGAGGCGCCTGTGCAACAAGAAACTCTTGCACCGCACACATATAATTAGCCAAGCAGTAGAAATCTTAGAGGAACTACGATGACAATCAGAAATATTAGAATCTGGAAATACATTGATTTCATCTGAATCATCTATCGAGATTAGTTCCCGAGAAAAAGAAAGAAGGAAAAGGAAGGAATTCTTCAACTGTAAAATAAATTCCAAGATTAGAGATCTCATCGTACAGAAAATAACTTGAACTTGACTTTAACGTGATGTGAGAAATATTGTACAAAAATAGCATAACAACTTATAAACATCTATGTAATTTAAACTTGATATAATAATTTGTAAAATAATTTTACACTTAACATACTCACTTATGTAATTTTTAGTTATGTAAACATATTAAGTAAGAAGTATAATATTGCTCATTTATTAATGCAGCCTGCAATTTGCATTAATGTAATTTGCTTACTTATTAATCCAGTTTTCAAACTACTTCTCTGATACGACCTTGACGGAATCTTGTAGACAAAAGCTGTGTTGCGAAAGACAGATTTAATTGCATGTTGATAGTCGTTAATAGTTGATTTGCGTAAAAAAAAGCTTTTAACATGCAAATATATCATTTGTATTCCGATGTACTAGAAATCATTACTAAGAAAATAAACGTGATTAATATCCATATTTCTGCAATTTGGTTATTCACCTGTCAAGATGACGCATGTGGTCGTTATCATGTTCTGATTTCTTAAGAATTTGTATTTTTCTCGTAGACCAAGTTAGCGCATAACTATCTGATTAAAAAAGTGTAAATCAATAAATATTGGAAAAGAGAGAGAAAGAGATATAAAAATATTAAATTTTAAGTTAATTTCACCGATGTGATAAGTAAAATTTGCAAACTCCTGTTAAGGAAAATACAATTATGTTACTTACTGTTGACAAATTCTAAGGAACAAAAGCTAAGGAATTATATAGCATTGCAATGTGTTTACTCTAACATTCTAACTCTAGCGTAAATAGCAATTTCCACGAAAACAAATAGTTACGCTTTTTCCGTGTGAAACGAAGAAAAGGGCATTTTACGATTCGTAGAAGTCAGCAAGTCCGCAACCGAAATAATCGAGATAATCATCGTTCGCGGGATGATCTTGTCTTCGTCGCTAGAAACGCTCGGCCGCGAAAAGTGACTTTCAGCGTGACCATCTGCGTATAAAAACGCCGCAGTCGTTTAAACGAATCGACATCGCACGAATAATTCGCCATAGCAATTAATTTCCCGTAATAAATAAATAAAAAATCGAACTTTCCCTTGTTACTTGACTCGTCCATTGTGAAAATGTAAAATTATTCTTTTTTTATGAATTATTATGTTATATCGTCGAATCAACTCACTATCGTCATCGTGATTGTGACCACTTTATTATCATTTATCATTATTAAAATAATACATTATTAAAACAAATTTTTATATGTTTCTTTTCTGTTTTCAAAATTCAACACAATCCAAATAAATCTCAGAACATTAATTCATATTTGAGTTTTAATTCATTATATTATTGCATACATAAACAATATTAATACACGTGATCCAATTCATACATTTACCGACGCTCATACCGGCTGTGACAATTAGCATTCAAACTGCGCAAAGGGTTAAACAACATACCGGCACAAATGGTTGCACAATAAAGCGGAATCATCGCGGAAGGCACGCGCGATCCGGACTTTACGCGTGTTCTCGCATGAGGCATGCGTGCAAGCTCTTCGATATATAAATACTCGTGTGTCAGTGGGAAAATCTCAGTCGACCGATACTTGGTGCCTGTATACTTGCTCTTCTTTCCCGTTCACCGAGCTACCTTTATATTCAAAAACCAGAAGTTCGCCACGTGGTTTCCTTGTTTCTAAAAAAAAGAAGTTTCGGAAATAGAAAAAAAAAAGAAAAAGGCACTTTACCTTAAAGGGAATCCGTCAAGTTTATCGTGCCATGGCACATATCCTTTTTCTTTAAAAAAAAAAACGACAGAAAGATTCATAAAGCGAAGAAAATCCAAGAAGATATGGATTGATAAAGCAAAAAAAAAATCTCAAGAAGAGGATTTTTCATCTTTTCGACAGCGTGGCGATTTTATTCTTAAAAAGATCCACGTCGAAAAGAAAGCACAGCAGGAAGAATTTTTTACCCTTTCTGTGTTATTAATATCTCAGTTTCACTGAGCTAGTGATCCTGTGTAATTTAATTCTTGATCGAAAGATTCAATGGAATCGAGACTTGGCAAGTTCAGTGATCAGTAACGAGTACATTTGTTGCGGCCAGAAATCACTGATCGGTCCAGTGATCGAGTGCGGTTGAGCTTCCGAGTCGGAAATCCATTTGAGCTTGGGCTTCGAGTCCGCGTGATTTCGCTTTTGGGGAAGACCGGCTAGAACCGTGCGCGACGATGAAAGGCAGACCGAGGGAGTCGCTTTTAAGGCTCTTAATTCTAATCCTAACGGCAGTGGATCAGACAATGGTTACGGCTCATCACGACGGTCATCATCATCGGGCCTCGGGGAGGATTCATCTGCCGCGCGCGATGGAGGCCACTAAGAAGTTCCTCTGCAGAGAACCCCAATCGAGGGCCTACAATCTGAGAGACCTGGTGCACAACATGCAGCCGAGTGAGAGCGTGAATCGGCCGGTGTACATCGTGGTGAAGAAATGCGACAGTCACACGGGCTGTTGCGTCAGTCCCGATCTCAGCTGCGCGCCGGTGCGGTCGTCGATCTATCACGAGGATATGGAGGTCGAGGTCTGGAGTCTGCTGACAAACAGCACGAAGAAAGTGTGGATTAGGATCGAGCAGCACGGCAGATGCAGCTGCGAGATCAGTAGCGCTGGTGAGAGACTTATAGAGGACACTCAGCCACCTAATATACAGATCCTTTGATCCTCGAGGTTCTCGAGCATCGAAACAGAAGACTGCAAGTGGATCGGTCAGCAACCGACTGGATTTGCATCTCGATAGACAACGCTCTGCTGGAAGAAGAATAATCCGGAGTGTCAATTAAAGTCGGTTAATCAAGACTGGAACTAATTTTTTAACATTTTTATTTGTACTTTAATTTTTTTAAGATCCGTTAAAGTTGTGCGTCGGGACTAGCGCTGACTTGCCCACCAAGAATTTTTAATACTATGTGGTGCAACATTAGAAGAAAAATTGATATAAAGTGCTAATGTTAGTTGATTGTAGTTGAGACTCGGCCAGATTGGATTAGGACGAAGCCTCTTTAGAACTTCAGTTTCGCCCTATCTACCCTGTTTACGGCTATGTGACTACGACAGCGAAAGACAAGAAGCGATAAAGTGAAATTAGTTAGCAGACATCATACAGACTTTAATATTTGATTATACTATGCAAATTATTTTAATTAATAAACCTAATTAATAAATTAAAAACTGGTGAAAAGCTGACGAAGAAAGACTAACTTCGTTAAGTGATTGTGATCGTGATTGTGGAGAATTATTGTCATGAAGAATACAAAAATCATTATTTGAATGACTGATAAAAAGTGGAAGCAAACCTTCCAGTGGGTAAATTAATGGATTCAAAGATTTAAGGATCCAATTCCGCGTTTAGTTATTATTATATTTTCACTTGCCTCACAAAATGTGATCGTGAATATTTTTAGACACTTAGGCATACTTTTAACTGACATTGTGATAAGATCATATCAATTTGTAGCGATAATAGCAAAGTTTCGAAGTGTGATATATGTAAAACATCAACTATTCCTTACTTACGTTCGGATTTCACGTTTAATTTCCAACGTGATCTTTATACGAAACTAATAACATCACGTAACTAACAGCCACGTTAAATATAACTTCACTATATATTTTGCTAAGTGCGATACTGTTTATGCGTTGAACGCAGAAGTTTACATTAGTTAAACAAAGTCCAGACGCAGCGGAAATAACTGCGTTTGTATGTAGATACAAAGCTCTATATAATAAGCACATGCCGCAAAGTTATAGGCGAGTACTTTAGAATTCGAAAAAAAAAACTGTTTTGCATCGCAAACGATTTTTTTACAGGTCAACTTCTATAGGTGTAAATAGGCAATAAATTTGTATGATCTTTATTTTATCAATTTATGTATTAAATGAGCGAGATGAAGTGAAAATCACGACTATTATGGCCAATAAGAAGAAGCGTTTTTACAATTTAGTCCACAACACAGTATTTTGATACCAGTTTTAAATTTAGCGCAATTTAAAAAAATCTAACCGTTTATTTATACTATTATTTATTTATTTATTGAACGGACGATTTGTCAAGGTAGAATAAATAATAAGAGAAAATCGCGATCGGTGTAAGTTGACGCATCGAAAGGGTTCGACAGTATTCTTGTAGTACTTAATTAGCAACTAATGACTCGGATTATTTAATTTTTGTATTAATTAATTTATATGTCGACTAATTTATGAAAAGCAAAGCGACGAAAATGTTTATATAAAAATAAATTGCAGCTTTGACTATTTTTATACTAACCCGTAAGATTTATTTCTGTGCTTGTTACCTATTCTTAATCTTTTTAAATGTAAAATTAAGGTTAAATAATTCACTTATTTACTTTCTGTTTTTACTGAATTTTCTCAGATTATTACAATTATCTTCGTAATAAGGAACAACATTGGTTCAGCAATTTTTCATCTAAAAAAAAAAGTAAGTTTAAAGAAAATATATTAAAATATTTTCTAAAATGTAAAATTCGAAAAATCATTGTAAACTTCATGATTTTTAAAATTTTTTATTATAAAATCATTATATATATCGATACTAATTCTCTATATTTGAAAAAATCGACTAGTCCATTTTTCTTTCCACCGATTGGAGAAATGGATGTACAAAGAAATGTTGCTGTGATTTTTAAAATAAACTCTAAGGACAGTATTCATAATCCGATTTTATATTTGTGGTCATCTCAAACGATCTCGAAATGCTATACGGTTAATTTATTGACTGGATGGAATCGTAAGAACCGTATTAGGACGATATTAAATATAAAATTGAACCACAAATACGGACTCAAGCGAATTTTTCTCCGATAATACCTTCAAACAAATTTTTTACTTCACATTTAATTCCAAATAAAATTTCTTGAAAAGCTAGTGTTAATTTTTACGGCAATATAATCTCGTTATTAACTGTATCATTTATTCGCCTGTCTGTCTACGAAAGACAAAAATAGCGAAACAATACGTATTCTCGATTTAGCGCGCAGACGTGCGAAAAGAATTGGACTGACGCCCAAATGAAAGCCGGCGGCGCCGTTATGTCAACGATGTTCACGGACACCTGTTCCGCAAAGTCAAAGAAAAAAAGTATCACGAATCGAAGTTCCTGAATCGCGTACCAATATCGCGTATAAAATTACACAATAATATATTATTTACTGGAAAATGCATTTAATTTTCCGCATGTCCATTTTAAAAACGGACTTTGGGATCTTCGGTCAAAAGGAACAATCCAACTCAGAAAAGAAATAGAAATCTAACTTTATTTTCTTAAATCTAAAGTTTCTTTGCTTACTTTCTTATAATACTAGAAAAAAAATGACAAAACTTGCAATCTTTTTCGATTCTTAAACCCACATTAAGAAGAAACGAATGTCTCAATCTTCCTTAAAGAAAGATCTGTTGAAAAAATATGAAAAAAAATGATATAACATTTTCTATACATAAGTTGTCTGCACATGTTCAAAAAATAATTAGGAATGTTAAAGCATTTATTATCTAAATGAATGAATCAGTTTACTGGTGTTTTCCCTTTACTTGCGTTTAACATAAATCGACAATAAAAACTACATAAAATATCTGACGAATAAAAGACGTACATAAGACAGAGAAAATGCTGTGCCGATATTACGAGTATCGGGCATAAGGATATTTCGAGCGCATTCGTCGGCCTCGCGTCCCTCGTCCTCGTCCCCCCTCATTGACGGCTCCTCTAGCCGGGTGTCCTCGCATTACGGGTTGTCCTTCAAAAATAGAGATAACATTTATACACAAAGCATTAGTGAAGAAAGACACAAATTAGACACGTGATATAAATTCATCACTAAAGAGAACGGCAAAATATGCTAATCGTACATATACATGCATTGAATATTTGAGTAGTGAATTATTTGTCTTCTAATTGTAAGTGAAGCAAATGAAAAAGAAAAGAAAAATTTATTACAATATTCAAATAAAAAATTATTGTAATAAAAGATATGAAACAATTTAAAAACCTAATCGCTCTTCTCGACTCACCTCTACCCGATGAGCTTTCTCCCCATACGATCGGTGTAGGCCTCGCGCCTCTTGCCGCCCTGAAGGGCGACCTAGGCGATCGTCTCACTGTTACTCCTCTGGCATTGTTGGGGTCACCCGCAGCCGCCAAGCTGGCTGCCATTGCCCTCTGGCGAGTGTTACTAGACGGCGATGCCTCCGCTTCGCGGTTCTCCTCTTCAACCTCGTCTTCAACGAGTTCGCTTCCCGCCTCTTCCGTCGCTTCTACTGTGTCCACGGCATCGTCCTCGCCAGATGCCAAAGCCACTGGTTCTTCTCCTCGCTTCTCACCTTCCGAACTCACTCCTTCGAAAAAAGAAAAAGAAGCGATAGAATTGTCATTCATACTTGTTTTCTTAAAGACTAAACTCTTTAATGAATTTGATTAGATTTAATGAGATACCTTCGCTTGGAGTTGCGCTGGATTCTGTAGCCTCAGTTGAACCGCGTTGCTGTTCATCAGTACCGATGATACGAATGCTAGGAATGTTAGGATCCTCGGGATTATCTCCAGAAGTGGCCGTTACGGAAACATGCGTCACAGTGTTTTCTTGGTCTTCAGATTGACTGCTACTAGTCTATTGCAATGAGAATTACAAAAAGAATCGTTGAGTAACAGTATTAATGATTAATGTTTCATAAGAAACTGCAATGAAAAATAGAATGTTCTTTACCGAAGGAGGTAGATCTGCAGCTGGAGAAACTTGAAGAGGTGTCGTGGGAACGCTTCGACCGGTTCCACTGTCTTCCAGTTGGCTCAAGTCTATTCTGTTTTCGTCCAGACTCTCTTGGACAACCTGAACTACAACGGAATTGGTTGAATCAAAGATTCTAGTAGTAGAGCCTGTCGTTGGCGTTGTCAGAGACGGTGTCGAGGAAGCTGTTGTAGGTGCCGAGGGGTCTCCAAAAGTAAATCGACCTTGTGGGACCTGCGGAGAACTCACAGCTTCGCCGAAACCGTCGCGACGGGGAACGAAAAGAGTAGGAGTGCTTGGTACAATGCAGTCGTCGCCGCCATCTTCGTAACCTTGTTGTGGCTTTAAGAAAAAAATATCGATAATTTGTAAAACAATGTAAAGTAAATTTTGTAAAATTTAATAAATATATAAAAATAAGGAAAATATTTTGAATACCAACCAGAAGAAGATGTTGCTGTTGTTGCTGCCTGGGCATAGGTGCGATTCCTCTGGGCCTTGCTGTGAAGGACGTAGCAGGTTCTCCAGTCGGTCCAGCGCTACTGATAGCTTCAGATTGTTGCTGGTTTGTAGGAATAATGGCTTGACCTTGTCTAGAGATCTCAACACTAGTGGAATCCTCCTCCATAATAATCTCTACCTCATTATTGTCTCGTTCAACCTCAACTTCTACTTCATAGGGCATTTCTTCTTCTTCCTCTATCTCTTCATACGTATCGTTGTCAAATTCCTCTTCTTCCTGTGCTTGATGGTTGCCTCCACCTTCACCCTCATCACAGTCCACCACTACTACGCAACCTTCTTCTACTTCTTCATCTTGATCCCTCTGACTTGACGTGGGCACCTGAAACGTTATCAATATGAGAAAAAGTCAAAATATTATTTTTGAAACTAAATTGTGGATAAATACTCAATTGTAAATTGTAAATTGTTTATTCTTCTTTCTATCTCCCTATCGTACTATCCTCACCTGATACTCCACTTCCGAAGCGCTGGCGCTCGCAGTAGCGCTAATGTCCTGTCGGCTTCTCTTAGTTTTTGGACTCTGCACCTGCTCTTGACGTCCATGGTCCAATCCTTCCACTATCCCGGAGCCGGAGGCGGTTGAATCTAGGCCTCGTGCTCTCTTGAGTCCCGTGGAAGCTTGAGAAGTACTGACTGACTGCGTGGAGCTGCTTGCCACTGTCTGTTGCTGATCGCTGACAGTGATCTGCTGTTGCTGCTGCTGTTGCTCCACTCTAGGACTCACAAGCGCTACTGTTTGTTGCTGCTGTTGCTGCTGCTGCTGACATTGTTGCTGTTGCGGCTGCAAGTTAAGTGTCTCCGCACTTTCTGGGTCTTCTCTCTGTGTCGATTCCGCCGATTCGCTCAATTGGGGTTGTACCACCAGTTGACGAAGACTGCTAGTTTGTGCACTCTGCGAAGAAGTACTAGTACTTGCCGGCTGGAAGTCAGTTAGGCTGCTAGTCGGCGAGCTCGTCTCCGTAGTATGCACTACCTGTTGTTGCTGCATCTGATGTGGCGCAACCATGACCGGCGCACCAGCTGTAGTCGGTAAGACGGCAGCTGTTCGCGACTGCACCACCACGCTCATTGGTCTAATGCTGGCCAGTGGAGTTTCTGCTCTAGCTGACATTGGCTTAATATTCGCTGTCGGTGGTTCCGTGGTCGCGCTTACCCCACTCACTCCTGACAGCTGTCTCTGGAGTTGAGCAACTCGCTGCAAAAGCGATTCCTTCTCCGCCTGTATCTCCGTCTTCTCGTGCTCCAACCTAGAGATACGACCTTCCATCTGTGATTTTAATGCCACCAATCGTGCGTCGTGCTCCGTATCAGAATCTCCTTGAACTCCGGTACTGCCTCCTACAGAGTCCATTCTATATTTTAGATCCATTAACTCTTTTTCGCAGATTTTCTTTGCTTCAGTTAACTGCATGATTTTCGTTCTGGCGCCCTTAAGGACCTGTTTTGCCCTATCTTCCTTCTCTATACTGGTGCGATTCATGACCTCGATTTCCATTCTTAGATTATCGGCCTCGCTTTGAGCCGCTGCCATTTGACGAGTTACTTCATCTATCTTCGTCGTGAGCTCAATGTTCACTTGACGAAGTTCCTGGCGACCTTCCTCCCGTAGTTGGTCCTCACGCTCTTCCGTTATCACGCTGGGAGCATCCTCGTTTCTGGTTTCTTCATTACGGTTCTTCTCTTCCTCGACGGTTCGAGCGAGTTCCTCAAATTGCGTTTTATACTTCTTGGCTATTTTGCGGATCTGAATTTCCTTGTTTCTGATGTCATTAAGAACGACGTCTTTATCGCCTAATTCCTTTCTGAGAGAAACCAAGTCCTTTGCCTTCGAAGAGGAATCGGCTAGTGCCTCGTTGAGCTCCTGACCTAATTTGCGGACTTCGTCCGATGCTCGCGACATTTGTTCATTTTGGATTTGCATCTGTCTTTGTAACTGCGTCAGTTGCTCCTCGAGTTTCGCCTTCTCTGTTTTCACTTGATTAAATTCTTCAGTTCTCTTTGCATGAGTTTCCCTCTCTGACGTTAACAGTTTGCTCAGGTTCTCTCTTTCTGTTTGAAGTCGTCGCCAGTCCTCAGGGCTGGTCTTATTCGATCTTTCCAATAATGTATTCGCTCTTTGTCTCCATCTAGTTGCTTCGCCTTTCAAGCTGGTGTTTTCTTCTGTCAAAGCTTCTGTTTTGGCTGTCAAATCTCTGGATATATCTCGAAGAGGTACAACTTCCTCCGATAAAGCGTTTACTTTGGCCGTGAGTTCGTTAACTTTCGCACTAAGATTATCTCTTTCTTCCCTAAGGATTCGGTTAGAATCCGTGATGGCGTTTAAGGTCTCCACTTTGCGCAATAATTCCGCATGCTTGGATGTGGCCATCACATCAATTTCAGACTTTTCTCGTTCAGAATTCAGCACAGCTTCGGTTTCCTTCAATCGCTTCTCCACCACCTCGGTCTGTGATTTCAACCTAAGATTTTCGGCTCTAAGAACATCGGATTTGGCTAAGGCCAGATCTTTCTCTCTTCTCAAATACTTCATAACTCTTAACAATTGTTCAACGGAATTCGAGTCTTCCTCCAACGAACTGAAACTCTTGTTCAGAGCTTCCATACTAGTATCAGGACTGTCCCTTCCGCTTATCTTGGTCTGCTGACTCTGCATAATGGATACTCGGTCGCCCAACTCCTGAATCTGATTATGCAAAAGTGCATTCTGCGTATCGAGGTCTTTAATTCTCTTCTGGGTTTCTTCGACCTCGTTCACGAGCCTCTGCTCTCTTTGCTTTGAGGCCGATTTCTCAAGTTCCAGAGCTTCCACTGCCGAGTTCCGCTCTTGAGTCAGAATATCAAGTCGTTGTTGAACTTGCTGAGCTTCCTCTTTTAATTTTGCCAAAATCTGTAAAAACAAATATGTAATGAAATAGATAATAATTCTTATATAAACGTATTTCTTTATTGCTTGACTTACCTGCAAATCAGACGAATGCTGCATCATTTCTCTAGTATATTTTTCCTCCGCTTCTTTAGCCGCGATAGAGACAGTTTTCAGATCGCTCTTTAGCAATTCTAACTCACCCTTCAACTCGTCCAGCTCTTCGACCTTTCTTTCAGCCTCAGCTAGTCTATCTCTTAATTCTGAGTCGGTTTCTTGCCTGCCATTTGACATCTTCACCAGATCATCAGCCAGCTCCTTTACTCTTTTCTGCAACGAAATGATCTCTACACGTGACTCTTTCAGAGCATTCTCCAATTCTTCTTTGCATTTGTTATATTCGGCTGTCAATTCTCTCAATTGCGTTTCAGCGCTCTCAGCAATATCACAATATTGTTGACTTTGCTGTCTAGCTGCCTTCAATTGTTCGGAGAGCGACTTTGCTTCAACCTGAGAGGCATTCAACTGCGTCTCCAACTCCTTCACTCTCTTTACAAGACCTTCATCTCCTGTCAAGGGCTTAGAAATGGAATGAGCGGCTACTTGTCTCAATTTATTGCTTAACTGATCAATTTTCTGGCTACTTTGAGCCTCAGTTTCTCTTGCTTGATCCAGCTCCGCCTTTAATCTCTCACTCATTTCACGTTCTTCTTTTAATCTCTCTTGAGCGATCGTCAACTGTCTCTCTAAATGAGCTGCCAATTCCCTGAAGCGATCCTGTTCTTCCTGAAGACGACGTCGAAGAGCAGCGCATTCTCTGTTGGCGTCGTCGAGTCTGTGTTCGGCTCTAAGCTGTCCTTCAGCCGTGACTCGCTCCAAACTGGCCTTAATTGACTCCATATCAGCCTTAAGCAGTGCTTGAGTCTGTCTTTCTCTTTGGTAGACTTCCCGTTCCTTCAGAAGACGTCCCTCAGAATCCCGCAGAAGTTGACGTTCCTGGCGAATGTTTTCCAATTGAACTTCCGCCCGGGATAAACGAGTTTGAGCGGAGAGCGTCTCATCTTTTAGCATCATAATACTCTGCTCATGTTTGCTGATGGTGACGTTATAATTGGTGCATTTCTCCTCAAGCGCTTTGATCTGGGACTTATAAGAAGCGACATTGCCCTGCAAAAGTGTAAATCTCTCGTTCGCCGAGTCCAGTTGTGCTCTCAGTCTGCAACACCTCGCCGAATTTGCTTCTGCCTCTTTTCTAAGTCTTTCAACTTCCTCACCTAACATCTTTTCATGGGCGGTTCGTTCTTTTCGATATATCTCATACTCATCCGAAACATGTTTCAATTTATCCTCAGCCTCTTTCAATTTTCTTAACAATTTCTCTTTTTCTTCAACACTTTTCGTTGTCTTCGATTCCTCCTCTGATTTGACGTTGTCCTCTTCGATATCTTTTTCCACTTCCACCTTCTTTTTTTCACTAGAATTCTTCATCTGTTGATACATGTTTTTGTACATATCTCTCTGCTTCAAGAGACCGTCCAACATCTTCGACTGCCTATCTTGCGCAGCCTGCATCTCTGTTAACTGTTCCATATAACGGTCCAACTTCTCTTTCATCTCGCCCGAATTTATTTCGTCGGTGGCCCGCTCGATTTCTTCTTGTCTGGACGACAACGCGCGGACAACTGCTAAAAGTTTCTGATTGTTCTCCTGCAGTTCCTCAATATCCTTAAACGTCACCAATTTCTTGCTAATGATCTGCGACGACAAGATGTCATCTGTGTCTGCGGAGGAAGATAGATCTCTAGTTTCCATGCGAGTGCCAGTGCGGCTTTCTTGAACTTCTTTAAGCAAATAACATACCTGTAACAATAAAAAAAAAATTATAATCATATATCATAACGGATCACCTAAATTTATCATTCTTAAACTCTAGTTTGTTATAATGTGTAAGAAATATAACTCACTTGTCTAGCCAAGTCAGCCAATTCAGTTTTCAGCCTTTGGTTTTCTGTAGTGTGATGCTTGGCAAGACGGTTAGCTTCGTCAGCAGTTTCATGAAGACGCTGATTCTCCGCGAGTAGTTCGTCCAGCCTGTTTGTCAGCGTTGCGATATTCGCCATAGCCATTTCATAATCCTGACGTTGTTGTTGCAATAACGGTGCCTTCTGCTCCAACTCACGAAGGATCACATCCATCTGAGATTTCATGCGTTCATTTTCCTCTCGCTCCGAGGTTAATTCATTGGAGACTTCAACCAATTGAGTATAAATCTGTGTGAGACTTAAGCCTCTGCGTAGCACTCGACTGGTTATAGCTGCTGTAGGTGCTAATTGTTCTACAGCTTGGTTCAATTTCTCTGCAAAATTTGTAAATATAATAAATATACATCTATTTATAAAAAAAATAATTCAAAAATTTAACAATACGTGCAGTCTAAGGATCAAATGTATGCTTTCAGCATAATGCAATAAACGGGACAAAGAATTAAGTTGCCACTCACCTTGCTTGATGTTCTTCAGTAATTCATTAGCATGTTCTAACTCTTTTGTCAATTCTTGAATAATCTGCTCCTTGTCATCAACATCCTGCTTGTGCTGGACCAATAATTGATGGTACTTTGTCTCCAAGCTTCCATATTCTTCCGCAGTGCTATCCACTAACTTCTGTAGCTCGCTTGCTGCATTAGAGATTGCCTCGGCCTTTGCATTGGCATCATCCTTCATCGACTCGTATAAGCTGGCTAGATTTTTCTGCGCATTGATTTCTTTTTGGTAGGAATCGTTTATAGCGATTTCATGGGCTCGCTGCTGCTCCACTTTCTGAACCAGTTCATCGCATTGCTTTTGAAGCGAGGAAACTGATTCTCGCAATTGAGAATTGGCTTCATTGGCTATTCGCAACTCTTCTTCGCGCTGAGATAGTTTTGTATCGATTAAGAGAGCCCTAGAGGAGGCTTCGGATCTCGCTGTCTGAAGTTCAGAGGTCCTCTTGGATAGTTCTTCCTCGAGGTTTGCCATCTGCTGCGAGAGGAGCACTCGTTCTTGCTCCAGTCGTTTCTCCCTACGTACATGTGATTCAAATTAAGAACATATATTAGTAAGATTAATTAAATTTGTCATGTTATAAATCATACAAACGTAACAAAAATTTAATAACTCTAAATAACACGTAAATGATGTACGTATATGTATATACGTTTATGCATGCATTTAAGAAAAACGTGTTTTCTCTCTTCTTAACTCACTTGAAGTCCAAGGTCATTTCTCGACTGCGAACTTCCTCTGTGTCAGCTAGAGTTTGGCACTTGGTCGCAATGGCAGTTTGAAGCTGAGAGCTCAAAGAGGACAATTCGGTACGCATTCTTTCGATTTCGGTATCCCGCCTTTCAACTTGCAGTTGTAATCCATTAGCCTCATCCGTAACTGTGTCTCTCTGTCTACGTAATTCACCATTTTCCTTCTCCAACCTGTAATCCACATTAAATCAAATCCACGTGCAAGATATTAAATGTTGATAACACTTCATTAAGAATAAACATTAGTCTCTTGCTATTTTATACAGTACGTATATTATTAGTTATCAAAATATTATAAAAAATTTTTTTGTATATATCGATATTAGAACGTGTAAGAACGTGACATTACCGTTTGACAGATTCCTGTAATCTGTGCACTTCAATTTTCACTTCTTCAAGATTGCTACATACTTCTGTATTGCTCTTTTCCGCTAGCTCCAACTTCCCCCTACACTCGTCAAGATCCAACTTTTGCTCTGCAAGTTCCTTCTGCGCCGTCTCTAAATTTTGCTCTGTAAGTCAACATTCGCGATGTAAAGTTCTCGGCCTTCCATTTATTTATGCAAACGTCTTTATTTTCAGATAAATTTTGGCCATGACGTATGGCTTTCGATGTTTGAGACTAAAGAAGTTTTACATTGAGTCTCGAGTAAATAACGAAAGTATTGTTAGAAGAGACCTAAATTCGAGAAGGGTAAATAAAAAGCGCGCCGGCGTTTCAGAAGTATGTAAATAAAACGTGCGTCCCTCAAATATTCGAAGCTGTTAATAATTCTCAAACGGC
Organism: Temnothorax longispinosus; assembly: GCF_030848805.1. NCBI lineage: Eukaryota > Metazoa > Arthropoda > Insecta > Hymenoptera > Formicidae > Temnothorax > Temnothorax longispinosus. The sequence continues at coordinate 16,713,353 of NC_092368.1, forward strand.
GCGTCCAATCTTACCCAAACATTTTCGGCTGGTCTCGAAAACCGCCTTGGCGGTTATGAACTCCTCGAACTTTGCATTAAAATGCGCATTGATCTTCCTCGTTAATTCTCTCGGTATTTGTGCCAGCTCCTCCTCACTCGCGATCTCGCGAAGAACGTTGGGCTCGCTCTCCTCGACCGCTTCCATGTCGATCGGATACGTTCTTCGACGCGTGGATCAGTCGAGCTTTACAACCGACGTTTTCAGATTCCAAGGTTGAGGAGTTGACGTTCTCTGAACAGGCACCACATTTGCGTCTCAGTTAATAAACGTTATTACGTTTCTGCAACGGACACGCGAACGTTTTACCGCTCCTGACCTCCTGACCGCTTCGTCTCGTTTGTCTGCGTTCGTCGTCAGCGTCACGTAGCGCAAATCAGTGCAGAGTGTGCACTTGTGCAGACCCTTCTGCCCCTACCGCCTGGAGCAAGAATCAAAGCTAGTCAGAATAGCCAACAGTCTGGTTAAATCCAGGGTGACCAGATTATCCGATTGCAAAGGGTTCTATTAGAACGATCCCGTGATTGGTCCGCTGATTCCGCTTCCGCGGCCATAATGCTAGGTCTACAATGCGAGTCGTAAAGTCGTGAGTCGTAAGAATTGTCCAATCACAATTGAATTTGAGGAGAATAATCGACTGTGATTGGTCAATTCTTAGGACTTAAGACTTTACGACTCGCATTGTAGACCTAGCATAAGCGGTAGCGAATTCCATACTGTTGATTTCCTTAGTACACGTCTGCAATAGGTGTTTTAAGCCCTAAACTCTAAAAAATTGACCAATCAGTCAATTATTCTCTTCAAATTTAATTGTGATTGAACAAATTCTTAAGGCTTAAGCCCACCTATTGTAGATGGGCACTAATGCTAGGTCTACAATGCGAGTCGTAAAGTCGTGAGTCGTAAGAATTGACCAATCACAGTCGATTATTTTCCTCAAATTCGATTGTGATTGGTCAATTCTTACGACTCACGACTTTACGACTCGCATTGTAGACCTAGCATAAAGCGGGGAGCACACACTTCTGCACAACGCATAATGCGTAAGCATAAGAAATTTGATTGGTCTATTTTATTATGCACATGTGTATGGACCAATCAATTTTCTTATGCTTACGCATTATTATGAGTTATGCAGAAGTGTGTGCTCCCCGGCCCCCGCCATAGCTTTAATAAATGGTCTAGTTTATATCGCGCACTTGATAGTCCTGATACTGGTTGATCAGCTCAAATATACTTATTTGATACGCGTATCAACAGATCGCTGTAAACTATAAGCCAATACCTATCGGCCTATAAATATCAGCCATTATAATTGGATGACATCTTGGATCTTGGCGTATGTATACGTATATATACGTATAGACACGTGTGCACGTGTATATACATGAATATATGGCATCGCGCTAATCGCGCGACGCGCATGCCCGGGAAGCCTGGGTCGATGGTCGATGTTGCGCGAACGGGACGTATCTCGCGTCTTCTCCTAGTTGGCCGTTTCCGTCCCGTCCGGAGCTGACTCCGCCATAGCTCCAGTTCGCCGGTTCCTGTGGATTGAGTTCGTGGATTCGCTGCCGTGCCGAGTCGTTGAGGCACGTTGCTTGCGCCGCGAGTTCCGTTTGGACGCGCGCGACGACAACCATATCGGATTGTACGAAGCCCAAGACCTGAAGACCCTCGACATCCAGACTATTCCAGAGTGTTCCAGACCGTTGGCGCGTGACACCCTCCTCTGTGTTCTAGCAACTTCCCAGCCCTTCGCAGCGTATCTCCTCCTGCCGACCAACAACGGCCGTGGAATGTATACGAACGGGTACTCGCAAAATCACAAGTACGTCCTTTGACGTCCTTTCGCACGTCGCATTCTAGATTAGCGCGTAGCATTCGATCGGCTTCAATGCAGATCGTTGGCTCTTGCTCACAGTCTTGCTGCTCGCACAGCCGCCATTTTAGTCACAAGCTTACTGTTACTCGCTCCATTTTCTATAAAGGTATCCGACGGATTTAAGACTTCTGTGCCCGACGGATTTTACCTAACAGATATTGACCTTAAATTTATTAAAATACATGATTATCGTAAAAAAGAAAATAACATGATATGGCAAGAATGTGAAAAGTGACCGACCCAGAGACTTTTTTTTTTATCAGACCATTATTTTCATCGCTAATAAAGAACGTATAAATATTATATCTTGATTTTACAGATGGAGCAATGAAAAAAATCGATATGCATTTTATCGTTTGCTCAGATAATAGATAATTCGCAAATAAATATGGCCCACGTGTTCTCGAGATTTTAAGATCCATATTTAAGATTGTTTCAAATTCGATTTCGATCGTATTATAATGATCTTAATTTATAATAATATTGGAAACTTTTCAGCGAGCGACACAAGTCGACACGGAGTAACAAAGACAAAGCAACACCTGTGTCGACTTGTGTCGCTCGCTGAAGCTTTTATTATATTATCAATATATCACTTTGTTAGCTGGAATCTTAAGATTAGATGATCCTCGAAGACTTGGGACGATCTTGAATATGAGATCGGTTAGTGACGGCTACTTTATCGTTAGATTGCATATCCCATTGATATCTTGGTCTTTGTCTTTTATTATCTTTAATGTAATTTGGAGTAATATTTTTTCCTGAATATTATTTGTCCTCCGCGTATTATATTGAAAATAAATTGATACACGTGTCCAAGACTTTGGTGTTTCAAGCGCTAACTAGGATCCTACGCAATGTAGGACCCTACCTTGTGAGGGTCTATCCAGATAACTTGCATAGGTGCACAAGCATATGCATAAGGAAATGGATTGATCTATTTCCTCATACACATGTATATAGACAATGAATTTTTTATGCTTATGTTTATGCGCTATGCAAGGTTTGTGGGGATAGACTCTAAATAGGAAAGATGAATTTTAATTATTAGTGTTATATATAGCACAGTTAGTAAGAAACGTGATTCGAGATATATATTTGAGGATTCGATCTCATTTCAGTACAAATTTCTTTTTTTCGTTCGCAATCTATTGTAATATTAATGTTAGTTTAACATTTAGGTGGATATGTTTGATTATAAATATACATATATTTATATATTTTTTTTATGGAATTATATTTTAATTGCGCAAATAATTAAAATATTTTTAAACGGAGAAATTTTTTTCGTGGTTTCTCTTTTTATAAATTATCTGAAAATTTCTGACAAAGGAAATATGTCGGTACATGATGTAAATTGTAAATTGTAAGAGATACACGGTCTGTGTCTCGCTGCGCGTACACTTAGCGCGAGACACTACTTATTGTGTTTCTCTTGATAAACGTGTAAAACAAATAATTTCTGTGTAGCACACTTTACAAATACATATTCCTTGCACGCGCATTTCGCGTACATGTCCCAGATGGAAAATAAATTAATCCCTTGTGTTATTTCCCTTGTTTGTTATTTCCCTATTTTCTTTTCAGAAATAAACCCATTTATAAATTATGAGTTGTCCTGTATACATGTTCGATAATTGGTGTAACGCTTCTCGTGAGCAAGTAGAACGGATTAAACTGGATAGAAAAGCCCTGTGATTTGTGATTGTCGCAATAATTAATAAGAAATTAATTGGTAAAGATCTACGAATGAGCGCGTGCATTCGCAGTTGCTATAGGGGTGCAGCGAGGCATTGGGAGGAAGGGCATGTAACGTTAGGCTATCTTTTCTCGCAGCGTTTTACCTAGCGTTTCACTTAGCATATGGAGCCACTTTTTCCAACGTCTGTTAACTCTACGCGATCGTGTTAACAGACGTTGGAAAAAGTGGCTCTTAAACTAATGCCAGACTACGCGTAATTCGTAATGATTTACGTTGTTTGATTTCACAAGAAAAATCGCTTTACTGACGACGTGGCGTGAATGGTAAACAACGAATGCAAGCTCGACAAATATGTCCATTTATCCTATTCGTGAACCTCGCACGAACGACGAATCTCGAACTGTTTCGAGACACGACGCGCGTATGGTCTGGCTTTAGATTCGTCGCTGAATCCCTTCCTTATGGATGAGAGACAAAGGGCCAATTTCACCAACCACGGTTAGCTTAACCGACGGTTAAAGTTATAACCCAATAGTCAATAGTATTGGTCAATACTGCTAACTTTAACCGTCGGTTAAGCTAACCGTGGTTGGTGAAATTGGCCCGAGACTTGTACCTCCAGGAAAGAAAAATATTTTTCTTTCCTGGTGCCGCGCCCCTTTTTCTTATTAGGAACTCCCGAGAAAAAGAAGGTGTGACCATGTCTCTTCAGGTAGCTACGTCAGCAGGGGGTCTACTGTGTATCTTGAAACGAGGTGAAACGTACGAAAGGGAGGAAATTCACTAGAGTATCTACAATTTCATTTGTTGAAATCTAGTAAATTTGTTCATCTTTTTAATTTTTATCTCATTTTAAGATTGGTACTAAAAAAAGAACAGCATTGCGAATTATGTAATCTGCATAAAGGCTCTCAGGGTTGCTAATATGGCTAAATAACATCACTTACTATTGCGAATGCTCATAAAGAGGCAGTCAGAATTTTTAGAACAGGTCAAGATCTACTCAGGATTACAGAGTCAACATTGATTGAATGAACAAATAAAAATATATTTCTATAAAAAATCATTGAAATCATGAGTCAGCCGAAAAAAATCCTTTTTACGTGCTGCTTTTCAAATGAAGGTTTTAATTAGTTTCAGACCTAAAGGGACTCGAGATCATGCCAACCGCAATGGAGGAGTTGGTGGAACTTATTGGAACAGTCAGCAACAGACTCAAAAGGATTACGGTATAAAGAAGCAAAATCATAAGAAAACTCCAGGCGATTTACTGAAGAAGCCTACGTGGGACGTGGGAAAATTGCCCGTAATAGCAAAGAATTTATACGTTCCCCACATCAATATCGTGAACAGATCACCTGACGAGATCAACAAATATCATGCGGGCAAGGAGATCACTGTAGCGGGCAATAATACGCCTTCTCCCATTCAAGCCTTCGAAGAGAGCAACTTTCCAGACTATGTGATGGAAGAGATCAGGAAGCAAGGCTTTGCCGAGCCCACTGCGATTCAAGCTCAGGGCTGGCCGATCGCACTCAGCGGACGAGATTTAGTTGGAATCGCTCAAACTGGTTCCGGGAAAACTTTAGCGGTAAGTACAGCGTCTTATTTGAATTACGTAGTTGATAAAAATTGATAAAATACGTCGAGTAAAAACTATTTAGAAACTGATCGCTAATCTGAAAGGGAATCGGGAAAGACTGTGATGTACATAATAAGGCATCTAGATGTTTTAGATTTTTGAAAAATATCTACGTTTTCATAACAAATTATAGAAAATATATAGATATTATTGAAAGATTTGAAAAATTTAAATGCCTCTTTGTTCGCGCATTACTATTTCCTATATTTATTTTAGTATATCCTTCCGGCAACGGTGCACATCAACCATCAGCCTCGCCTCAGCCGTGGCGACGGACCAATTGTTCTGATTCTCGCTCCCACGCGCGAATTGGCTCAACAAATCCAAACGGTCGCACGTGATTTCGGCTCGTCCTCGTGCATCCGCAACACTTGCATCTTTGGAGGCTCGCCGAAGGGACCTCAAGCTCGCGATCTTGAACGCGGAGTGGAAATCTGTATCGCGACACCCGGTAGACTGATTGATTTCCTCGAGAAAGGTACCACGAATCTGCGTAGGTGCACATATCTGGTTTTGGACGAGGCTGATCGAATGCTGGATATGGGTTTCGAGCCACAGATACGCAAAATTATCGAGCAGATTCGACCTGATCGGCAGGTACTCATGTGGTCCGCCACTTGGCCCAAAGAAGTGCAGGCCCTCGCCGAAGACTTTCTCACTGATTATATCCAGATCAATATCGGGTCTCTAACTTTGGCAGCCAACCACAACATTCGGCAAATTATTGAGATCTGTCAGGAACACGAGAAGGAAACGAAATTGTCGCAATTGCTGCGCGAAATTGCATCCGAACGTTGCAACAAGATGATCATTTTCGTGGAGACAAAGAAGAAAGTGGATGACATCACGAAGGCAATTAAACGCGAAGGCTGGTCCGCGATCTCGATTCACGGTGACAAATCGCAGCCGGAGCGCGATTATGTTCTATCAGAATTTCGCAATGGGAAGACTATGATCTTGGTCGCGACAGATGTGGCTGCGCGTGGCTTGGATGTCGAGGACGTCAAGTACGTCATCAATTTTGATTATCCCAACAGCTCCGAGGACTACATCCACAGGATCGGCAGAACCGGTCGCTGCCAGAGCGCAGGTACTGCGTATGCTTACTTCACACCGAACAACGCGAGACAGGCGAAAGAGCTGATCGCAGTGCTGGAGGAGGCCGGTCAAGCTATAAACCCACAATTGGCGGACATGGCAAATTCTATGAGGAACCAATACGGCAAGGGACGGCAACGGTGGAGCCACGTACGAGGAAATAAAGATACCACGTCTCATGGAAGTCCTAGAAACAACATCAGCCCGACGATAAGCAACTGGCAGCATATGTTGCAGACGAACCAACAGCATGGGCATCACAATCAGATGATTCAGGAGAAAAGCGTGGCACGTCATCCTCGCAACAATGGCTATCAAACCAATCGGCAGAACAATTACCAACCACAGCATTCCTATCAGCAACAGCACCAGCAACGACAATCCATTACTGGCTACCAACCGAACAGCTACCAACAAGCGGCTAACAACACATGTCAACAACCCGTGCATCAGGCTACCAGCGCACCCAGGTACCAAGGCAGAACTGGATACCAGGGTAATCGTTTCCAAAGTCGGCAAAACGGCTTCAGCGGCAATCAGAACGGGCCCAATGTCTACTCGATGCCGCCGCCCTTCATGATGCCGTCCGGTGGACACGCGGACTCCGGGATCCAGAATCTCGTCAACAACAAGTTCTTCCAGACCAACCGACCGCCGCCCAACGCTGGTGCCTGTGCCTACCAATCGATGGGCTACGGCCAGTTTCAAGCAGTGCCGCCGTACGGTTACCCGTACCCGCCCACACCGGTGCAGCAGTGACGCCTCCCACGATGTAAGACCATCGGGGTACGGGCTAAATGAAAAGTAAGTATGTCCCGCCTATCGGGCTTTATTTGGATCGCTCTTGCATTGGGTAGTGGATCCAATTTATTGTATTATGATAGACTGCCGATAACGGTTAACTGACTCATAAAGATTGCAAAGTTTTATTTTATAATTTTTCTATTAGTTACTCGCACACTTCAATTACGTGCAATCTCAAGATTTTTCTTTGGGAATTTTAACGCCTTCTAAAAAGAAATTAACTTTGCTCAAAAAGAACGTGCAGGGTTTTTTTGCGACCATTTTTCGAAAAAGATCTGATTATAGAAATATGCTTTTTTTATGAAAGTAGTCTTGATTTTCAATTTTTCGTCAACACCAACACTTTAACGTATCGGCAGTCTATCTATACTATTCTTAACGTAATACTTGTTCTCATTTTCTTTTTCATTTATTTTTTTCTGGAATTGTGCCCGATCGACATACAAAATAGTATTTATTTCGAGATGTTAATCACGACGGAGTTATTATCCAAGAAGTCATGTTTTCGATAGAAAAATTAGATTTGTTGTTTAAAGCAAATTATTTAATACTTAACAATTTGAGTTTGATTAACGCGATATTAGGACGCATAATAACTCGTGTAACTGCCAAAAGTTAAAGGCCAAAGGCCAAAACACTCAGAAAACTCAAGAGTATCTCGGTCACACTTTGTCATTTATAAATTAAAATTATTAATTATTAAAAGTACAAATATGCAAAAAAAATGAAAACTATTAAATTTGAAAAGTTATTATAAATATATATTATATTAAATTTTTTATTTATAAATTATAGATATTAAATTATTTTATTAAATTATCTTATTAAATTATTATTATATTAAAAGTAAAGGAATATTTTTTTAGTGCGGGATGTATAAATATTAATGTATGTTTTTTGGTCGCACTCTCTTTATACATCTTGTTGTCTCTTTACTCGTTTTTTTTTTTTTTGCTTAGTTGAGAAGTCTGACGAGTTAAATGGACTCAAATTGTTAAATCAGCAGAAATAACGGAAGCGGTAATTAATCGAGGCACATTCCAGTTTTCAAATTCTTGATGTAGCATTTAGCACCGTTAGCAATGAGCATTCATGATATAATATCGATCCTAGATGTTAATCATCGTGTTGATGGTTCACGAATCCCTCTACTGATATAATTGAGAATAAATAATAATCCTCTTATGCGAGTATTATTGTAGCTATATTATATAAATGCTTTTTTCCGAAATGCACGAAACATATAGAAGGGGGTGGATTAAGACTATATATCAAATGTACTAATTTATAATTTATTTATATATATAATTCGCGTGATTACACATACGCAGAAGAAAAACCCAGGGGATAAAACGCGCGATATGCTCTATAGGAAGGAAATTTGTAAGGCCTTTTGCATAAAAATTAAGCCGTTTTTTATGTGCCCCGGCATAACGAACAAATTGTCGTGCCCTTTGTTTCGGGAACGGGAAATTAAAAAAAAAGAGAGAAAAAGCAAAGAAACAAGAGGGAGAGAGAGCGAGAGAGAAAGACAAACTAGAACAGCAGGAACATCTATTTGACTATAAAGCAGCTTCGCTGACGGGAACTAAACCTATCTTAGGCACTCTGTTTCTCTGTCTTTTCTCTCTCTCTCCCTTTCTTTCTCTTTCACTCTCTCCCCGATACAACTAATCGTAGCGTTAAAAATAAGTATCTCGTGCTCCGATAATCTTATAAAAATTCAAACGAGCTTTGAGGTCTCTGGATTCTTGAAATTCTGAAGTCAGCGGATAATCTGAGACTTGTACTTACAGGACCTCTGAGTCTATCCAGAACTTGGATACTTGGATGCTTTGAGTCTTAAATGTCATTATGTTACATTGAACTTTTTCAACACAATGTATTTAAACTCTAGCTCCTGAAAATTCTCAGAATGTCGGTTTCTCTGGAATCCCTCACTCTAGAAGATTCCTATGCCTAATTAAAGTTCTGATTCAAGGCTTGGATGTTCTAATTCTCATGTATTTTAGAGATCCGTACTTTTTCTTCGAGATTCTCGAATATATCCTTCGTTCTCGCACATTTAAGTTCGTGGATCCTAAATCTTTCGGCATCCTCTGTGAATATTAAATGTTTAACTTCTTGGACTCCCCGACTTTCTAGAAGTCTAGAATCCAGAGATCCTTGGCGGGTTTTGAACGCTGGATCCTTGAAGACATGCAGATGGCTTTTAGAGGACAACGTAAATTAAGCACGTAGTCATGATGGCTGTGTACCTTGATGCAAAGTTTGATACCTTATTTTTATATATATATCGAAAGTGATTTGTTGTTGAACCAACGAATGATTATATGATACATTGTTGTTTGATGTTTATGCAATTGGCCACTGAGTGGTCTTGTCTCTGCGCACCGTGCGCGCAGGCTGGCCGCCATCGATACTAATCTGATTTTTCAGTTGTACCTGCTATTTTAGTTAACAAGCAACCAAATTAGAGTATTAAATGCGCCGTCGTCACCTATCACTCCGGTGAACAATAATAATTATGCTACTTTTCGCTGATGCTTCAACTCTTCAACCAGTAACTTGCTTCTGATTTCGTGGATTAGGCGGACTTGATGAACTTTGAATCTTGAGCTTATTTTTATTCTTTCAACATTACTTTCTAGAACTCAGGATAGACATTCTCTCTTGGGACAGACATTCTAGGATATTCTTGATTTGAAAAAATCTTCAACGTGGAAAGAATAAAATCCTTGAGAACTCGAATTCATGAATTTTAAATGTTTGGCCCTTAGACAGGGCTGAATTTTCGAATTTAATTGACCTGAAAAACCTATATATATTTCGTGGAGTTAGAAGATACTGGTTGAAAGTTGAACCATCTTACGCATAATGAATTAAGGATATAACATATTGTTGTATTCTGAAGCAACCCTTTGTGGTGCCGGAGGACGTTTTTTGATCAACATGCCCGAATTAATTATTAAACTAACGATTGGCGCACGCTGTTGGGGCATGTGATACATTTTATTAGCAGCGTGTAGCAATTTTGCGAGCCTCCAGATTACTCTGCACATACCACCGTATATCATGTAATTATTGAGAAGGAAATAGAAAGAGACAGTGATTTTAAAAAACGGAAGAAAAAGAGAGGAAGATAATTCTCTGGTCTCAATCAGGAAAAATAGACGGCTCGTAAAAGATTTCTTTAATTTCTTAAAAAAGCTCATTGATTTCGTTTCTTACACAACATGTAGCTGATCATACCTCTTTATAATTATTCCGCTTAATTATTGTCATGAAATTTGTGTTTCCTTAAGTTTTTCATTTTTTTTTTTTTCGAATATTTCTAATAATCTTAAAATATATGATTAGTTAAGGATTTAGCTCTTCTTTTTATTTAAACTTCCTGAACAGGCCAGAGAATCGATATCGGATAAATAAATGTAGAAACGCTCTCGCGCAGGAACGCTATTAATTAATGATTGTTAACTGTTGCCGCGTGGCGATTATTCACTCGCGACTCGCTTTTATAAAATAATTAACAACTCGTCACGCACACACAGTGCACGAAATGCTGGGACGCAAAGGTGTGTCCTGTTTGCAGAAAAGAAAATCCCATTCGACTCGTTTAGATCCACGTACGTCTAGGTACGTACTCGAACATGAGCCGTGGATTGATTTGGGACATCGTTAATTGTCGTAGAATCTCCAGTGTTTTTTACGAAAGAAACATAAACGATAGTCAATAATGTTCAACGAAGTGGGATATTCGTGGTTCCTGGATCGGGATGCTCGTGTTCTCGGATCCTTGCATCTTTGAAGGTTCATATTCCTGATTGCTGATATCTCAGTTTTGTTTTTCATACATTTCGTGGGTGAATTTTAAGAACGAAATAAAAACAGAATTGTTCAAGTCCTGGATTTTTTGCCGCTCTAAATCTTCCCAACTTTAGATTCTTCAATTCCTCGAATATTAGGAACTGAGAGAAGTATTGGTATTTTAATACCCTAAAGATATTCGCGAGTACGAAAAGTTTCGAAACTTTGGTAGCTACAGGACTTTCTCGGAGCTCTATAGCACTCTCGAGTTTTGAAACACAAAAGTTTCACAAACTTCCACAGCTGTGAACAATCTTGGAATATAATGACTTCGGACAATCGAAACTTTGCGAGTCTGACATCTTTTTGGAATTATATAGGAAACGGAGATTTTAAGCTCTGGGCAACGCGCTTGAAAATTACTTTAGAATCTCTTGTCCTTCCGGATTCTTAAAATCTTACTTCAAGTTGCAGAACACGGGTACTTGATAACCGTGGGAGATATTTAATATTTTAATTGCTTGTTCTTCTTGTCTTCTCCTCAAAGATGTGCACCTCAAAAGGACGTGTTACGTGGTTTTATCTCCGAAAGATTGGATTTTTCTTTGATTGCTGAATCTTCGAATTGGAGGATCCTTGGATTCTAGGATTTTTGATCGACGAATATTAAGCTCGACGCGCCTACTTTGTCAATCTGACTGCGTACGTCGATGAATAGTGATATAATAATAGGAAACGTGTTGCGAGCATGAAAAAAATACTGAATACTCTCGCGCATTGCGTATGCCCGCTATCAAGTCGCGACGATTTCCGATCGAGGCGATCGAAAAAGAAAATAATATGGAGCAATTCGCTATAAAATTAACCGACTAATATTAGTTAATTAGCTAATTTTAAGTTTCCCCGATGAAAAAAAACCATCATCAATATTAATAATTATTATCAATGCTATCTGCATTTTATTTTGTTCTAAAAAGTGGATTATTTTACAAACTATTGCATAATAATCATAAAATAATTATATAATATATGTATATATTATTTTATAATTATTTCATTGAATATTTAAAAAAAAATTTTTTCTTATTTCTTCTTTTCTTTTTTCTCTACTTCCCCTTAAATAAACAGCAATTTTTAAATGAAATAACAATGTAGATAGCGGGTGTACGCGTAGCTCTGTGATATGTAAGGCATAGCATATTTCTAGCTCTACCTATCGTGCATCATGATTAAAGTAAGGGATGTATCTCATCAGTTTTATATGCGGTATCCGTCATCAGATCTTAATGATGCTTAAAGCAGGGTCGTCGATATCTATTTAGCTAACAAGAAAGGAAAGGGAAATGACACCGAACGCAACTTTTCTCTCACTTTCCTAGAATAAACAATATAACGATGGGCTATAGTTGATATATTCAATTAGACTGTGTAAAAAGTTTTTCCCGATAAAAAGACAACAAGACGATAACGTTGTCGTAAGATTAATAATATTGTCATTTTCGTTTCATAACACGCATCATTTTGTTCGCAATATAAATACAAATCGACATCTACCAAGTGGTACATCGCTGTCCCGAAATTTTTTGGTTTTCTGAGCAAAGAAATGGTCAAATCGAGATTTTCTCCGGATCTTCAAAATCCAAAAATACTTTTTATCCAATCTAACAATTAATTACTAATTACTAATTAACTATTACTGAGTTATAGCGTGTTCTCATATATTTTTATTAATCGCGATTATATCCCCGAGAAAAATCTTAAAGTAGGTTTATTAAATTCCATAATTAAAAATTTTAATTTATTTGGATTGTAAGAGTTAATTTATGTACTTTTTTGAGGTATAATAGTGAAATATCAAATAAAAAGTGGCTTTTATTATTAAAAGGATGGGGCCAAGAAGTTCTTCAAGACAGTTATTTCTTTGTCATATCTTCGCGTTCTGTAAACGTTTGGTGCTTGCGACTATAATGTTTATCCTACATTATCATAGCAAATATTACTCTTTTCGTATTTAATATTTAATATTTTATTATTCACACGATGATTTAAATGTAAGTTATATTCAAGTGATTAGATTATATAGGTGGAATTTTAATTTAGTCTTGCAGGCGTATTAATGAAAATGTACGAGTTTATACATTTTTTTGATTGAAATTATACTCCGCGATCGTCATCAAGTAAAATAAAATGGTATATAATTTCAGAATTTAAATATTTTTCTGACACGGAATGCAACTTGCGTCAACGAGTAGAAACTCGTTGGATTTCTGTCATTCGCGTTTCCGTTTAATGCAAAACTGATTCTTTTGCGTTGAGAATTAGGAGAGCATTATGGGATAGCAGACTAAGTCGCCATTTTATTTGAATTTTTGTTGATTACTCGTAACTTATTCAAAAACCTACTCGGTGCAGTGACATCAACGATCGACGCATCCCTAATACGATAGAGCCGAGCACTCTCCGTGGAGCCGAGAATCGATGATCGATTGTCCCGCGATGAAACGATAATCGCCGTAATCGCCAATCAGGGGAAATACCTTCTTCTACCTTTTTTCTTCTTTTTCGTGATGAACATAATTAACTGTGATATCACGTGAATAAACATTTTAATTAATCGCAAGCATGAATATCATAAATATCGTAATATGTTATAGAAACTATTCTTTTTTACACACAAAGACTGAATCTCTCGCCAGCTTGTATATGAATTTAGTAAATCCCTCATCCCTTTCATATCTCACCCGGACATGTGTCGATCGATGACGATAGGGTTGCGATATCCTTTCTTTCGATGAGCCTCAGCGTACAGCCGTACACGCAAAAAATCGTTAATCTGTATAGAGAGTTGTGGTTTAGCGCCAGGATATAAATATAAAGACGAACCTAACAGGAAGAATCTCTCTTTCTCATGAGATCGTCCTCGCTTATTGAAGAGAGAAAAATATTACAATCTTTTTATCACCGACCGCACACATGCGCTGTGTTGTATAACGAAAAAATACTGTTAATAGTTTGTTTAATCGTTTCGTGTGATTTTACGCCGTCCTTCTTGGACGGCCATGGCCGTACTGTTATTATTAGTTTCAATTGTTCATATTATCCACTTTGTTAAAGAGACATTCGCGAATCTTGTAATACTTTATGGTCGTATAGAGACTATAGAGTTTCGGATTCTTCCTCTTTCTTCCTCCGAGGCTATCTTACTCTCTTTATAGGAATATGTTTTTCGTATCGTCGAATCTTCATTTGCGTCTAGAGTGTTCTATGAGAATGCATTGCAAGGCAGTGTAATGCGATTACATATAGTTCCAGACATCTTAAATGTTTTATTTAAAAACAAATATCTCTATTCTCCTTTAATTGCGTTAATATTCGTTAGCAAGACAGTATTTAAGTCCGAAGTGTTCAGCAATTCTCCGCGTATACATATATAGCGATGAGTTAAAACGTGTTGAATTAAATTCGTTATATTAAATATATCGATAAACAAAACTCGTAGGAAATAATGAAATCCACAAATGAAAGGAATTTTCGTTTAAGGTGGGAGAAAGAATTCGTACGAATTTCTTCATACACGTGGACGTGGATTATGTTCGCTTGTAAACAGTCTTAAAATCCTGGAATGAGACTGCAAATATAACACTTTTAATTTAAACGTACTTTTATGATCCAACAAATAATAATTTTTAATTAACTGTATACATAAAGCTGATTAAGTTGTAGGGCATTTGTATTAGCTTGTAACGGCAAAATCTCGGCCGTTTCGATCGAACAATCCCCGTCGTTGTGCGAAACCTACGGCATTATAATGGACGAACGATCAAATTGTTCAGCCCACTTTCAGCGTTTCGATTTGCCCCTGCGTTTGTTTTATCCCTCTTCCCCTTCCCTCCCTCTCCTCCTCCCCCTTCCCCCTCCCCCGCGTCCCGTCTGAACTCGCAATATTATTCTAGGTAATTAGCGCGCGCGATTAAAACATAAAAGGCCGCCGAACTAAGGAAAACGAGCCACTAAGATATAATCGAACCGAACCGCCGCGAGATTAAGCGAGGTGGAGGAAAAAATAAAAAAGTATGTGCCGAAGATGTAACCTGTTGCTCTCAAAAAGTATCGCGTATTATTGATCCTCTTTACTGGCGCACTTAGGAACAGGTGTGTCGAGGAACCTGACCTGTGCTTCATTTTCTTGTTTTTTTTTTTTTCTTGTGGTCCTTCGACGGGTGAATCCTTCAACAACAGTATGGTATAGCGCGTCAATCAGCCCGCATTTCCGGCGCATCTCGGCGCGCCAAACGTTCAAGCCGCGCCCCGGTCCTCGAGTCGAATCGCAAGATTTAGATTTGAAACACGCGATTGTTAACGAAGCGAACAAAATTACTCCAAAATTACTCCGGAGTTTCGGGCGGCGCTAAGCGCGCGCGCGCGCGCGCGCGCCGGGAATGTGGGGTTCGTTCTAATTCGAATGTTTGATGAACGATGAATTTATTACAAAAGGTGTGATCCGTAGCGATTGATTTCTTTTTTTCGTTTTTTTTTCCTTTCGTTATCTCATTTCCGTTGACTCGTACGCGTGTATGCGTGTTTTCGTGTATGTGTGTGTGTGTGTGTGTCTTTGCGTGTGCGCTCGCGTGTATGGTTGCGTTATAGTTCGACTGCCGACTGTCGAAGTCGGCTCGCGCGAATTCGTGCAGCGCGGATCTGCCGTGTGTGAGAGAGAAATACACGCGGGAATGCGGGAGAAAAAAGAATTCTGTATACGTTTCAACGTCGCTTTTGTCAGCGTGATTCAATGTAAGACTAATGCGGCATCGTTCCGACACGACGTGCCATCAACAGAGGAACGTCCTGCGACACGTTGCGAAAGCTCGCTTCGCGAAGCGTGATAAAGCGCCAGACATCAGAACATGTAATTTACTCGAGCTCCTGATGTAACCGACGTTATCGCGTAAGACGTAAAAAAAAAAAAACCTAAGTGATGAGCGAATCGGAAGAGAACCGACTGTAATTGGTTTGCTTATTGCTTAAGTGCCACTGGCTGCGTTCAGCCGAAAAAGCAGCTTAGTAAACACCTAGTTCTTTAACATGATTGGTTCATACACTTGGAGATCCTTGGAAAAACTCCGAGCAATCTCGCTGTGAGTAGCTGTGCAACGTACCAAAAGGAGCGCAACCATTTAAGAAAATTGATCTTGAACGCAATATCAAATTTATGAATTCTGTCTTCAGGTATATTGGATACCAAATCGCTTTTTAATTAAAAAAAAAAAAAAAAAAACAGTTTATTAGAATTCATAATTTAAATAAAATTGTTCTCAGTTGCATACAGCGTCATTATTAGATTATGTTTACACAGCCGCTTACAATCCAGTTTGATAACTACCCTATCCAACGCAAATGTTTTTTTTCTTTTAATCATTAATCATTTAGATACGAGCCTATTTTGATACTTGAACTTAGTATATACATATATATACTATATATGTATATATATATCAAAGATTGATTCAAATGTTTAGAGTATCAAAATAGGGTCATTATTTAAATAATCGTTATAATCAAAAGAAGAAAAATTTTGGATAGAATAGATATACGATATACGGTAGTAATTAAACAGGATTATAAGCCGCTATGTAAACGTAGTCTATGACGCTTGTATGCGAAAATGTATATGGAAATAAATTTAAAAATTCTATCTTATTAGGCTACACATTATATACCGTGAATACTCGCGTAGAAACATTAACTGATTATTTACTATCAAAATGTATTACTCTTAAACCAGAATCACGTACTTAAATCTGCATCTAAAGCCCCTTACGCAATGCGAGGCGATAGCGATAGCGTTAGCAACAGCGACAAAATTTTCGGAAGTGTATCAATGCCGTGTATCAATGCTGTAGTTTTGTCGCTATATCACTATCGCCTCGCATCGTGTAAAGGGCTTAACGCTAGAAACTTAGTCGTCTGTATCACGGTCGTCGGATTTTCGTCAAAGAATTCAAGACGGTATTCCTCCAGTTCCTGAAAAGGAACTTTCTAAAGGCAAGAACCAAATCATATTAAAGAATTATTGAGCAGCTTTTTCTGCTGAACGCGGCCAATGACCTTACCAGGTGTCTACGAGTCACACTCTTTAAAATGGAGCTGAGACAACGGAACAATATCGCGAAACTTTCCATCTCTGAATTATTCATGAAATGCGAAGAACATATATATATATAATTTTGTCGCAACATTGCGCGATGAACAATTTCGTAATTAACTTAGATGAGTCTTGTTTTGTGCGCTTTAAATAGAACGCGCCATTAGAGTGGAAAAGAAAGATCTTAAATGTTGCACACCGTATACATACATATTTCTTAAGTGCACAAATTGTATTCATATAATTTTCAAAAGCCACTCCTTGGTCGTTTCTGGCTAACGCCCGCCGTTACCGATGATAAATCTCATTAACAGCGTAAAAGTGACGATCACAAAATTGTCAATATCAAAGAATTTCCAAGTTGAAGAAATTTTCATAATTATTTTGTTCTCTAGCATTTTCTAATGTTGCGATTTTAATTGTTCTACAATTTTTTCATCTTTTTCATATTTCTTTTTTGTTATTTTTTTTCTTTCACCTTTTTTCGTTTCATATGTATATATATTTTATTTTTATTTTTATGCGTGTGAGATATAGCGCAGCGTCATTACAACTTCGCCCATTCTTTTCCTAATTTTGTGCGCGTAAATGCATAAAAATCCTTCCATTCTCACTGAATTCCTGGACTTTTTATTCAGACCCTTGGAAAAAAGGCTGCCTATGCTTACGTAACGGGGATATCCTGTTTGTAATTCGTGTGACGTCAACCTTTATGTAACAAACATTTATACAATAATTTCGCTGTCGCGTTGCAATATAAAAGAAAAAAAAAACCTTTTCAACGTCTAGTCAGAATACATTTGATAATGATGCTCGATAAATCGTGTAATCATGAAATGAAAGCTTTAAACGCGTAAACAAAATCTGCCGTTTTATGGTAGCGAAATTGAATAGAAAGTTTACGAAACAATTTCTATAACGTTCTCATGAGGGGACAGTCACGAAAATTAAAAAAAAATGTACCTGCAGAAATGAGCGATTCAAGAACTATTAGAATCCTTTTTAACGGAGATTCTAGCCTTTAGATGAAATTGTAACTTGAAAAAAAAATGTATGCGAATCGAGCTTCTAATCTTGAAGGCCTGGAGCTGCATTCGGGGAGATTAGGAAACCAAATAAATTTTTAGTAGTGTAATTCTTGCAAAATGATTGATTCTCGCAGAAACATTATGAACCATTTTAGCAAGGTTTGCCAGTCATAAATTCACTCCTTCCATCTCGGGGCGATCCTACAACTTTGCTTGATACAATCAAATTCACTACGAGGATGATATCATTATATATAAACGTAGAGAGAAAAAAAAAGAGAATTTTTTAATGACACCGTGCGAATCGTGACGATTTCATACCGGGCATATATAAATTTTTTTATGTTTTGCTAACATTTCGCAATGTATTAAGAGCGTAAGGGTAAAAGAAAACGTGAGCGGGAGACGCGAGGAGACGAAATTTCTTGAAACGGCCGGCCGTTTTTTAACCGCAGTAACCGTTCGATTAGTTCTCACGACCAAAGAGAGGTAACGCGAGAAAAGTGGCTTTTTATTTTTATTTTTCCACCATGACATATTTCAGAACGGCAAGTGAATAGTGGTAGCGTGCGTGACTGTATGCGTCTAAATGCGTTGAGTGTGAGTGTGGAAGCGAGGGAGGACGAATCGAATTGTCGTCATACGAATCCCTTATATCGATGCGAAATAATATAACTGACGGGAACTACGTTTGCGTTTGTGTTGAGGAGTGAATGAGGAAGGATGAATCGATTGTCCTCACGCGAATCGCTTATATCGATCGAAATAAAATTACTGACGGAAACTGTATCTTTGGTTTTGTTGAGGAGTAAATGTGAGAGTGAGTGAGTGAGAAAGCGAGGGAGGACGAAATCGGTTGTCGTCGTACGAATCGCTTACAATCTTATATCGATCGAAATAAAAATAACCGACGGAAACTACCGTTTTGCGTTTGTCGAGGAGTAAATGCGTGAGTGAGTGAGAGGAAGCGAGGGAGGATGAATCGATTGTCGTCGTACGAATCGCTTATATCGATCGAAATAAAAATAACCGACGGAAACTATGTTTGCGTTTGTTGAGGAGGTGAAAAAAAAGCACACGTTTGTTATATGCGGACACGAGAGCGAGATGCCGCGAGGCGATGTTAAGTGTCTGACTTTATATTCAGATTCTCTTCTGTAGGTTTCATTAAAGTGCATTTCTTGTATGTTATTACAGTATTACAGTAGAACATAAGAAAATAAATGAATGCAATAGTAAAATGTGTTTGCGTGTCTCATTCATGTGCGCTCCCGCGTATAAGGGACGTCATACTTCGACCTCTGCCTCTCAGATAATTGCTTGTTTTTCCACATAAAATACGAATGCGACATATAAGATATATCAACAAAAGTACCCTAGGTAGATGATCCAACAGCTCGTGAACGTGAACGTGACAGAGACGAGGAAAAAAAACAAGTACCGTTCAAGCTGAAGACCGCGTACGGCGACGAGAACGAGCTCGCTGAGGATTGTCACACGCAAAGAAGGTATAATAAAATATTACATAAGATTTCATTTGTTAAATCCTAAGATTACCGCTAAAATTTAATTAAAAAACTTTTATAAGCAGCTTTGACGGTGCCTATGCGAACCACAGCAACAATAATTTACTCTGACATTGCATGTTAATATTTTATAATTAATTTCTCTTATTAACACTTAATATTTCCTCTTCACGCTATTTATATTTTTATTACTATTATTATTCTTTCATGATAAGAATAAACGATAAAAAATGACATCACCAATACTAAACACCTAAAGTCATTGACATTTAAATTTAGTGCAATTATGATACATATACAATATACAGATTCATAGAAAATTTTTAGCTTGAAGAAGAGAAAGAATAAAAAAAGCGACATGAAAATCGTACTTCTCAATTAAAATCGTTTCTTCTAACATCATTTATCTTAACATGTCTATTTATCTCTGCTTTACATTCCGATCTTATCTTATCCTTTGTCTTTTCTCTCCCGCCTTTGAGTATATTTTATTTTCAAAAAAGTGCAGAAAAGTATATTCAAGATGAACATCTCTAACGAGATTCACAATTGTATTACTTATCCTATCATCAGCAGTCATAAAAACGTACGCAAAAGGGCAATGTTCTTCAACAGGACAGCGGACAAAGGGGACTTGTGTTTGGCGGGGACAAGCTTGTATTGCAAACTCTCTTATCGTAATGGTACTATCAGCTTTGCGCTATCGTCAGCCGATTCCAGAAGGGATGGGACGACGGAAGGTACTGGTGTCTTGATACCGGACCTTTCGGCATTCGGCAGTGCCTGGTGGGAACTGGTATTCAGGCTCCGAACTGCGCGGTCGGCGGCCTCGTCCCAGCTCTTCCAGCTCACTCCCATGTGACCTGAAAAAGCCAGTATTGGGCGTCTATGTGTAGCCTATGCGCGACAAACTCGGAGTACCCGTTACCAATTATTAGATACGTCTCTATGAATTTTATTAGTTTGCCATATGATTGGGTTATATTCCTAATCCATTTACCGAATCTTAAATTTATCTCTTTTTATGCGCTCACTTTTCTTTTTGCGCACTAAAAAAATTTTGTTTTCTTTATATAAGGGTTCAAAAATTGTCAAAGGGGAGAGCTTGCGAAAAAAAAATAGAAATACGTTTCTAGTACAAGGTTTTATTCTTAAATATACCGATCTTGACAGTCTGCAAACTGGTAACATTTTCTTAATTTTTATTTACTTGTAAGATTTTTAACAATCTGGTATAATTATTCAGCATCTCAACGATCTCAATGATTACCTTTTTGACCAAAGAACAATTAATTTTACCCTATTTCGCACAAGATGCCGACATATTCAATTAATTTAGTACATGCAATGGTGAAACTAGCAGATATCTGCGACCATGATCACGAGGACGGCGAAAAGGAGAGCGCAGTGTGATGGGAAAATATATGTAATCCGTGCGTTCGAAACACATGATGTATCTTATTCACAGTATTTCAACATAATTATACATAAGCCAATGTTCTCCAGGCTCAATAAAAACTTAACTCGAGAGAAGAGATTTAAAAAAATGACGCGCACTTTGACGATTTTTACTTCTTACTTTTCAGCTTATCCGAGGCCACATCAAACGCAGGATCTTGAATATTTAGCATCAGACCATTGCCACTGAGGAATACTCTATTCTGAGAGTTGGCCATCTGAAATAAAACGACCAACATTTATGTATATATAAATATAGTATTGTTTAACAATTTTTCAAGTATATGAAATATTAATCTTGACACGGAATATTACAAAGAACTTCATTACATCTTTTAAAACATCAACATTGTTTGCACGTTTATAACGAAGCCGTATGAAGATGCTCACCGTACGAGAGATAGTCTGTGCCGCCCGTATTTTACGCAGCTTCAGGTATCCAGGATTCTCGCCGACAGCTAAGCCAAGGTACACTGCAGTTAAGGCATTTATATATTTCAAACGCAGTATTATCATTGTATTCGTTATTTATAAATTATTACGTTAATCATATACACAAATCAGTACTCCACTTGTAAACCTTAACCGTTTGATACGAAGTCTTGCAACAATTACAAAGGAAAGAAAACGTTATAGTTTTAACTGTATTTTTCAATACATTCATAACCGCGGCACGTGTTTCATCCGATTAATAGAACACACGTGATTGCATTATAAATTAACTTAAAAAAAAGAGTTTCTTTAAAGGATATCATTTTGGCTGCCTCTGCCTCTCCTTCGGCTTGCACAATTTTTTGTTGTCGTTCCTGCTTGGCCCTTTCCACAACAAATGCGGCACGTTGGGCCTCTTGTTGTGCCACTTGTTTAGCCTCGACCGCGGCGGTGTATTCCTTGCCGAAACTGAGCTCCGTTATCGAGACGTCATCCAAAACAATGTTGAAGTCTCGAGCACGTTCCGTTAATTCCTTACGCACCATGTTAGACACCTGCTGTCTTTGCGTGATCAGTTGCGAGGCGTTGAATTTAGCGACAACAGATTTCAGCACCTCATTGCAAATGCTTGGCAGCACCTGGTTTATTAATTTTGATTTAGTTTCAAATCTACGATATCACGTTCATGTTCTAAACTTTGGTGTATAACGTTTACTAAATAGAAACTTGAATATATAACTTTTGATTGTGTTACTTTTGAAAATTTGGAATTAGAACCATGTGCTTGTGGAGAGAACGTATACCACATGAAAGTTAAACATCTAAATCATCTACGTATCTAAAATATCTAAAAACCTAAATTTCAATCATATTTAGAGATTTCCTTTTGTACTCGAGGGATCAAAATTCTTGTATATAGTCGTTCCGAGAACCTTTTCGTCATAATCGAGACCCAGTTGCCGATACATGGAAGGCAGCGTGCTGGCGTCGGGACGTGAGAGAACACGTAGCGAGATATTGACCATTTGCAAGTCTTTAGATCCTGTGGGCGAGGACAGCTTCCTAGGTCTGCTCCTAATATCGTAAATTATCGGGTATTGAAACCACGGAACGCGGAAGTGCAGACCTTCGGCCATGATATCCTTCTGGATACCTCCTAGTCGAGAGAACATGATCGCTCTGTGACCAGCCTCCACTGAAATCCATAAATTTAATTTCTTCTTATAATCCATCCTTTAAAAAACCCCGATTATTCTTCACCATTTTAATATCCTTGACTTGTTCAAAATGAGACTCTCTTAGGAGTTTTACGCTGCAAGAAAATTCAGTAACTTTTTTGCGATATAAAGGTAGCTTTGTAAGGATATTAGCAATAAAAATACAAAATAAGAATAGTCTCTGTTGTATAAAGAAAAAAAAGACTAAACAAGTATGTATCGCATAAATGTATTTAAATTGCATCAGTTACAGCGTAAATTACATAATCAGAAACACTTGTAATGACGACAGAGGGGATATCTGCTGGACAAGATAATGTAAATCTGGGTAACATCGTCCGTTGATTGAACTGGCGTTTAAAGTTATCGTTTATTCAAAAGAGACAATGTTTAGCAGTAATTATCACGCGTAGCAGTAAAAATGAAAGCGAGAATGAGGTTAACCTGTATACATGGCTTTAGAAACGCTGTAGGCCGCAACGCCCGTGGCGGCGAGAACTTTCAGGCTCATCGGCACTCCATTCGTGCCCTTGCCGAAGCGTGAGGCCATCTCACTGAATTTATTTTGCGCCATTTCGAAAAATTACGCTGCAAAATTACACGCAACAAACCGGCGACGTGATCTAGGGCTCCAGGAAGGATGAGCGACGGAGAACCGGGAGAACGGAGATACTAGATACTAGGGAGAGGGAGAGATCGAACGCGGCATGAAATATGAAATGGAAAGTCTAGAGTTCTTCAGGTGAAAATGGCCGCGTTCAGCAGACACAACTGTTGAGTTCGTCTTATCAACACTTTGCGTTGATTGGTTGGTTCTAAAAGTAAGAGCCAATCACGTTCGACTGCTACTCAGCGGCTTAGTCTGCTGAACGCGCCCAATTTGAACGCTGTTCAGACAACTTGTGATTGGTGCTTTGATCGGCCATACGTTTGACAGAGGCGGAGAATTTGAATTACTACTGACAAATATATAAAATGCGATGATAAATTATCTTCTTTATCAGAATCACGTATCTGAAACATTTGCTTGATTCATTCTAGCCATAAGAAAAGTTTTTAAATCTGCATTTAACGCTAGATTACCACGATCGTCGCATTTTCATCAAAGAATTCAAGACAGTATAAGCCATTGCACGTAACAAAATTTTAGTCATTATTTTCAGGCTCGCGAGAGTTATATTTAATTTACATTTTAAGCCACGTATCGTGGCAATTTGTTCTTCTGCAGGCTCGCGAGAGTTATATTTAATTTAAATTTTAAGCCACGTATCGTGGCAATTTGTTCTTCTGCAGGCTCGCGAGAGTTATATTTAATTTAAATTTTAAGCCACGTATCGAGGTAGAGGAGCACCTCGCGAGGTAGAGGAGTGTTTAGAGGATGAATTTTAACATCCTAATTAATATACAATTAAATTTTTAGAGAATTCCGACATCAATTATTTGCTGAATGTAATGTAATTGTGGGCGATACACGTAACATCAGAGAATATGATCCTGATCGATATGATCATACCATGGCCACCAGTATGAAGTAAAATATATTTGTACTATTTAATTATATGCGTTATCATAAAGAAAAATCTCTGTTTTTGCTACACCGTTATTTATTCTTTTTCATTAGCAGATTCCTATCGCTGGCGCCGAGTACTAAACGACCAAGGCGGGATATGTTATAGGCGAAATAAAACTAAACAATGCGGGTGTAATCTACCACGATTTCGGTCACGAGATGAGGAATGTACTTCCGGACATAAAAAAGGACGATATACTGATCAACGAAATGTATAAATTCGTGAACAAAAAATTAATCACGAAAATTGATGAAATTCATGAAATGAATGAGTACGATATACAGAGCCATTGCTTGTGACCCAGTGAGAAATGACCCATCAAATCGACGTCTAGTTGACGTCGAAAGACGTCAATTAAACGTCGTTTGGATGGGTCATTTCTCGGTGGGGATGTTGCATACTGCGGAGTATGCTTTACCAAAATTATTTTACTTACATTTGTTTCAGGGATCAAGAATGTTACTGTGCGCGCATGCAAAAAGTAATATTGTGTAATAAAGAAGATGAAGATAAAAAAAACACGGTTTTTGAAAGCCGTGGCTTTGGCTCAAAAGGAATTTTTAGAAATTGTACAAGACGTAAAGAACGTCCACTTGCCATTATTAGTCAACGTGCGAAAAGCTGTAGAGGATCGATTCGGCTCTTGAGGAAGCCTGTAAAATTAAAGGCGCTTTATTTGTGTTTTCCAATAGGTATCGAAAGGGTCACAAAACTAAGGATGGCGCAATAACTATGGCGCAGGAAGCGCTCAAAATTGGAAAAACTGCAAAGTAAAGAATGATGATGTCTAGACCATTGCTTTTTTTTATAAAATTTTTATTACTATTATGTATTGAATATTTTTTAAAAACTTGTTTCGTAATTAAATGCAACTCAATCAAGTGCAATTTGTTTTCTTTTTCCTTCATGGAATCATAGTATGAGAAAATCATTTCATTTTTTGAATTGTCGTGCGTCAAATACTAGTGAGTATATTCAATAAGGACGAACCATACTGCATATATATATAAAAACAATTATATATTTAAATGTGAAAGCGTGATATAAGCAGTTTTTTAGTTTTAATATTTAATAAGTATGTCGCAAAAAATGTGATAATATTAGCATTGAGCATCTCAATCCGTCAAAATGCTCGTTAAAGCGCTCATTATGACTTCATGTGCAGTGTTTAGCGTGATGCGGCGAATAAAAAATAGCACAAGTGCGAATAAAATCGCTATTAGAAGTTTATTTTTTACAATTATATCACAATTGGATTATATTGTGTTACACTTCCTGCATTACGTTGTGTTTCTTTAGATTTCGTTCTTTGTACCTGAATCTCTTGAACTTTTTATCGCTTCTCTCTTTTTCTCTCTGATGTCTAATTTTGAAACACCTAAATCATATGCAATTACAAATATAAATTGCATAATTAGCAAGTCCAATTACTGATCGTTTAGTAAAAATAATCTACATGCTGTTGGTTAAATTTTTTACAACAACACAGGGTCCCGCACGGGCAGCGTTAAGAGGAGCAACCTATAAACATAAAAATGTTTAAGTTTACAAAATATATTTACAATTATTTCTATTTACCATATTCAATTACAGGAATAGTTTATACACTCACAGGTTCCCATTCGTTGAGATGTGGATCGTAGGCTTCCACTAGTGTGAGATATATTTTGCCGTCGGATCCTCCCACGGCCATAAGTCGGTCACCTAATTCGCACACACCAACTGAAGACCGGGGCACACTCATTGGCGCAACCATAGTCCACGTATCGGTTTTAGGATCATATCTATATTGTTACATCGCATTATATATAACTTGAAAGTTTTAACATATAATGTAACAGCGGCTTTATACCTTTCTACACAGTCCAATCTGCTAGTATCGCTATATGCAAAGTCGTAACCACCGAGTGCATAAAGACAACCATTCACTACTCCTAAGCCTACGCTGCCTCGTCTCTTCGACATAGGTGCGCACGGTGTCCATTTGTTCGTGTGCGGATCGTAACATTCTACCGTATCTAAGCAGGAACTGATATTTCCTCTTCCTCCTACGGCATACAATCTAAAACATCATAAAAAATTTAATATCAACGTTATTTAAAAAAATTTAATATTTAATAAGATTTAAAGTTAATAAAATAATATTTGTACGAAGACACGCACTAAAAAGGAAATTAAAATGATTGAAAACAGGTATGACATAATAATTTATCTGTAAAGACTTACTTATCATTTAACACAGCTACACCGACTCCAGATCTTTGTGCGGACATAGGACATATTAAACTCCACCGACCTGTTCCCGGATCCCATCTTTCTACCGCATTAAGATAACTATTGGACTGACGACCACCAACAGCATATAAAAGTCCACCTAAGACTGCCACTCCTAAAAAAGAATATTATAACGTATTTGCCAGGGTTTGATTATGAATAAATGTAATAAATTGCACATTAATTTTGCAAATTCTCATGCATTTGCACATACCTAAGTCTTCTCGAGGAACATTCAAAGGTGGTAGAGTGCTCCACGTAAGAGTGGAGAAATCAAAGCATTCTAATGCGCATTCTGTGCATGCTAATGCGCAAATCAATTTTTTATCGACTACTACTGCGCCATATTGATATTTACGGCTTATGAGTGATACAGATGACCAGCGTTTATCGCAAAATTCATCTAGAGATCGCCAGGCATTATCGTGTAATGAAAATGCATCTACAAATGGTGCACCTAGAAAGTACGTCGCAAATTATTTCGCTTGAAAAAACTAAAATAGTGCGACAATATTGGCATAATATATTTTCTTTACATTAATCGTGATCGATTAATTATCAGTTATGCGATTAATATTAAATAATTCATTTTAAATATAATAAATTACCTTCATATTTGTAGTCCATCCGTCCGACAGCTAACAACGTACCCATAGTGGCTTTTCTGGGTTTCGTTCTGCCTGTTTGAAGCAAAGATCTTCGCTCAGGCAGCAAATGATACTTAAATGCTTCAATTACTAATTCCTGCGCCATTCTTTGGTCTTTGAACATTTCGTTACTCTCAATATTGTCAGCTATAAACTGTTTTGATTTATTAGTGCTAATGCAAAAGTTCTGTCGAGTGAAAAAATTGAGCTGCCGATGAACTTACCGCGGGTGATAGCAATGGTAATTTGACTAAACCTAATAATTTACTGGCATCTTTGCTCCTGTTTTCTGGATCGTGTTCCAGCCAAGTCACTAGAGCCTGAAATAATAATAAAACAATGATTCTATTTATTCTGTATCTCCAGCTTAGGTATTTTAATTGCATTTATATGAATTGGTTCGTTCAACAAACAGTTGTCTTACATGAAAGATAGTTTCTTCCGAGGGAACATTAAGATCCTCAGACTCAAGTAACTTCGCAACTTCATTGGCAGATAGCAGTAAGAATTCTTGATTTTTTGTAACTTTCCTGAAATGTTTGGCAGTGTATGCGTGTGCGTATTCAACCAATTCCGAACAATCCTTATGCCCAGTTCGCGTATCGGCGAACATCCATATGCCCAGACAGTTGCTTGGGTGAAGTTGTTTGACGAGAAACTGGCAGCACGCTTTAATAACTGGATTCAATTGTAACAAACATGCTGTTGCAAGTAGAGACTCTACGCTATCTTCGTGCAATTCTATGCAACCTGCAAGTATATAAAAAAAACATGTTATTAAGAGTTGACAAATCCAAAAATCAACAAGAACGGCTTTAAAAAAATATCTGCAAATGCCTTTATCGTAACGTTAATATTCGTGAAATGTTTTCTTACGTGAAACATATCTTCTCAAGCAGAATTACCTGTATAACAATAAAGAACCAAAGCCCATAAGGCATCTCCATCAACATCCATTAATTCTATTTCATTTTGTGCCGACTCTCGCAGAGAGCTTGTGAACATGGTAGCAAAATATTCAGAGCCAGCACTGAGTACTAATCGATGAGCTGGGACACGCTTATTTCCTAAAAAAGCACAGAACAGAGAAAGGAAATATGAGAAATGGAACGTCACAATTTCATCGAATGTGAAAAATATTTTCAATATGTTGTGTACAAAATATACTCTCTTTCTTCAATTTGTACTGGTTAAAAACTTTGAACAACAACTTTTAACAATAAAAAGAATTTCTCTTTGAATCTCTTGATTATACATAAAAAAATACATAAAATTATATTAGAAAATGCACATTTTATGTAAACATATTGGTATAAAATAATAACTCTCCTTGTTCTAATTAATTAAAACATTTGATTAACCATTATCATCTGAATCATTACAATCATCCAATTAACAGTTGACACATAGGTGCGTTATCAAAACAAAAAGTTACAAAAACATACACTCACCCGCGATCAGCGTGACGTCTGTCAGCTGTTGCTTGTGCAGATAACTCTCCATAATTTGGAGGCTATTTTCCGCGTGCTTCGGCGAGATGGACACACGTGACATTGTGGGGTAAGTATTTAGAATACGTTCCTACACCTCGAATATCAATAAAATTATGCTTATTCGACGAGTTTTGACACAAAACGAAAGAATCTGGCAGAAAAATGCGGCGGTCTGCTCTGCAAAGCGAGATATTTAGCGTTAAAGTTGACGATTCTCAGGTTAGGAACCCCGTCGTATCGACGTGATGTAGCGACCATGAAGCCCCTTGCACATTGCACAATGCCACAATGGTCGCGTTCAGGGTAGCGATCATGTAACTTTTTCCCTAGAGCGGAAACGTGAAAAGTGAAAAATTTCATGTAACTATTTCTTTCTATTGGTATTGAATAGAAAGAGATAAACTTTTCACTTTTCACGTTCCGTCCTAGGGGAAAAGATACATGATCGATCCCCTGCAGACCAAGCCGCTCAGTAGCGGTCGAACATGATTGGTTCTTACTTTTAGAACCAACCAATCAACGTTTTGTGTTGATAAGACAAACTCAATAGTTGTGTCTGCTGAACGCGGCCAATAGCAAATCATTGCCTAAAGCCCAAGTTTTGGTTTAAACCAATGAAACTGTTGCTTTTCTGTAAGAGCTGCAAGTTGATTGGACCAAGTTCTTGCATCGTGGACACCGAGCTTAAGCCAATCAACTTGCAGCTCTTACAGAAAAGCAGCAGTTTCATTGGCTTAAACCAAAACTTGGACCAAGTTCTTGCATCGTGGACACCGGGCTTAATGCTCGGTGTCCACGATGCAAGAACTGTGTCCAAGTTTCTATTTAAGCCAATCAACTTGCAGCTCTTACAGAAAAGTAGCAGTTTCATTGGCTTAAACCAAAACTTGGACACAGTTCTTGCATCGTGGACACCGGGCATAAGGGCCAATTTCACCAACCACAGTTATGCTAGGTCTACAATGCGAGTCGTAAAGTCGTGAGTCGTAAGAATTGACCAATCACAGTCGATTATTCTCCTCAAAATCGTTTGTGATTGGTCAATTTTTACTCATGACTTTACGACTCGCATTGTAGACCTAGCATTAGAACCAACCAATCGACGAGAGTGTTGATAAGACGAACTCAACAGTTGTGTCTGCTGAACGCGGCCAATGTCAGGCAACAGGCAATGGGTGCGTTCAGCCGATACTCCGCTAGCCTAGCAATCGTGAGCAGTCGCTCGTTTCCTCTCCTTTTAATCCATTGGGTCAAAGGAGAGGAAACGAGCGAAAACGAGCGACTGCTCACGATTGCGCTAGGCTAGCGGAGTATCGGCTGAACGCACCCATTGGCTGAGTTCAGCGGAAAGGGGAGCGCTCGACAATCGGTCATTGAGAATGGGGCCGGTCTCACAGTCTCCGATTAACGTGATTCTCCGATTAAACTCACTCTTCGTCTCTTTCTAGGGGGATAGTTAGAAAGAGATGCAGAGTGAGTTTAATCGGAGAATCACGTTAATTGGAGACTGTGAGACCGGCCCAAAGTAGCAGTTAAATATAATTGTTAGGATCCAAAGGTAAGAACCAATCGTATTCTAGTGTTACTTAACCGCTCAGTGAACGATCGTGCTATTGGATACTACAAGGGGCCCATTGTAGTACCGAACCGAATGCCTGGCTCGCCTGGCTCAAAGGTGCCGACCGCTCGGAGTCTCGGAGTCGCAACTTATGTATAGCTGAATTGTGGTATAATGGTATAATATAAAGCTCGCGCCATTCCCGTTCCCGACATTCCTGTTCCTATTTCGCCGCCAAAGATATAATCGCGATCGTCGGGGGGGGGGGTCGCCGACTCTCGCCTGCTCTCGCCGACTCGAGGCGACCGGCGGGAACGTTCGCTCGCGGCAACGCTGGTTAATGTGATATCTCGCGCCCGCGACACAGGTATTCCCGGCTGGCGGGCACGCCACGTCGCACGCGTCGAGTTTCGGTGAGTTTTGCACCTTTGCTCCGCGATCTACGTCGCTCCCGGCTCCGTTCCATATCGTGAGACGACGTTCCCGCCGTAACCTTTCGTCGCCATTGTAAACACCTCTACACGCACGCGGAATTCACAAGGCATGTATAACGTTTAACGCTGCCTCGTCGCAACACGATCCGCAATTGCGAAGTCTTGCATTTCAACTGAGATAATTCAGCGTGTTACTTAATTTTTCAACGTGCCTTTTTTTGTAACGCCAGTCACATTTCTGCCGGTTTAACAATATTTTTAGGCATTTATAATTCAACATTTTTCTCATTTTCGCACATCAGTTTACATTAGTTTTATTTTCAGAACTCTTATCACGATTCGTCGACAATGTCTAACCCTGAGGAAGTGAGCAGCTGCGTGCTAGACACGCAGGAGACCTATTACGAAGGTGCCAACGAAAGCTTCAAAGTTATCAACGAAACGCAAAGTATGAGCTTGAATGAGAGTCAAGATTTTCACCTCGTTGATTCCGGGGCAGACGAGAGCATGGTGGAAGGGATAAAGCAGACGCAGGAAGGAGAGGCTACGTGCCAGGAGTCGGTCGAGCAAATGGATTTGCAACAAATCCCGGAAACATTACGATCAGAAGTGGATAACAACGCGATAACTACAAGCGACAAAGAGGACAAAACTGTCACGAATGAAAAAGTAATAGAAAACGAGCCTATCGAAAAGACTGAAGGAAAGGCATCTGGCGAGCTATGCGAGTCAGAGAAAAAAGACGAGCTTCTTGATGAGGACGAGATCATCCAAGGTACACCTCCTCAGAGTTACTCGCCATCCAGAAAAGCAGGTAGCGTCAACGTTGCAAGTCTAAAGCGTAAAGCTAAGACTGTCGACGAACTACCTGCTAAGATCGCTCGAATAACATCTGCAGAGGATGCGACAAATGTTAAGAAACAACTTGAGGAGGAGGAAAGTCATCAGTCTTATGAATCTGACGATTCGTATCAGGATTTGTTTAAAAACATTGAAAAGAATGTTATAATAGAGGAGACTCAAGATCCAACCAACTTGGAGTTTACTCAGAACTCTCTGAAGATTCCCATGGAGCATGAGACAGAAACGACGGACAATGAAAAGGCTCAGGAGCATACTGAACATACGAATCAACAGCGGGACGAGACATCCGAGAAATGCGACGTGAAGAAAAATGAGAATCTGAATGTTTCGGCAAACGTGACTGACACCAGCGCCAATGACAGCACCGTAGTTATTATGAATTCCACAAACGAAAATGATTCTCAGCTGGATGACAACAATATGTCGGTCGAAACGAAAGGGGATGTTGCTTCCACGAGCGTTGTGATAGCCGACGAAAAATCTGGGATTGGAACGTTGGACGAGACGGAGTCTGTAAAGAATACAGAAACGGTATTGGATGAAAATAATCAAGTGGAACAATCGACGTGCACCGAACCCACTGAGAAGATTGTTGACGACACGGACGAGATCCCATCTTCGCAGACCAAATCACGAATCAGCATAGAATTGATATATGAGGGCACAAACCGAGCTGTTGACGAAGGCGAGAGTAGATCGAAGCCGCAAGTGGTGCAAATCGACGACGATGGCGAAAATATTGTATTGGACTTGTCAGCCGAGGTGACGTACGACGGTCAGAGCACGAAAAAAAAACCGGAGGTTGTTCAGATCGACGACTCGCACGAGGATGGTGAGAGGATTGTTCTGGACTCTATAGGGAATAATTTCCAGGTCCAGACTATGGAAAAAAGCAGTTTTGAGAGCAAGAGTGGCCCTGATTTCAGTTACAATTCTGCGGAGAGCATGAAGGAGTCATCCCTGGACTCAAAATTGACAGCGGACAAGAAGCTGGTGAACGGCAACGCTGAGGCCAAGAGGAGCGATACTGACGTGACCCTGAGCTTGGACTCTGATACGTTCTCCGTATGTGATGAACAAATTCTGCCTGCTTCAGTGAAAACTGTTCCCGATATGAAGAAGATACACAGCGCCAAGGGTAGCTCTTTTGCGTCTAAGGACGTGGACAATATCGAACTCGTCAGTTTAAGCGACCACGAAACGTCTCATGATGAGAAGAACAAGTCCGATCTGATGTATAACAGCACAGCTAAGACCGTGCAGGTGAGCAACAGATAGATCGTTTCGTTCGTCTATTGCGTATAAAAAATACATGACGTAATAAATTAGTTAATAAACGTAGGTATAAATGTTTGTTGCATAAAAGTTGCGTAAAAGTAAACATTCTGTGCAGATTCATGAAAATAATACTGTTACAGGTAGAGCGGGAGATCGGCGTGTACGTGAAGCTCAAGTGTCTGATGCACGTGGACGAGAGCACGAAGGAGCCCGTGAGCAAGGAGTTGACCGCAGTGCAGTGCGAGCCCGTGATAATCGAGTCCATGATGAGGAGAGACAGCCAATCCTCTCCGTTGGCAGATATCTCCGACAACAAGGATTCGTCACCCGGTTCCGTGAACAGTAATCCTCAGCTGTATCAGCTGCATCTGTCCCGATTGTCCATCATGTCGTCGATCAGCTCGTCCAGCTCGGCGTCCAGCGCTGCTTCTTTGGCAACGAAGATCGCCTTGAAGGGTGCGCACTTTTTCACGATGCCGGTGGGCCCAGCAAAGCACGCGAAGAAATCCACCCAAGACCAGCTGACAACGGACAAACAGACGTTGGACGAGACTTACGATCGTCTGACGCGCGAGTGGAAGAATCATCGCTTGCTCACAACAGCGGTCTTGAATTACGCAAACGCAGAACTAGGCAATATCACGACACTGGGCAATACCACCGCGGTCACAGCCACCGCGATAGCTGATACTTTCGCGAATGTGAGCAACGAGCGGCTGGACGATCATCATCACCTGGAAAAGAACAATATGCGCTCCTCAACGCCGTCAGGCGAGCCCATGGCGATTTCGAAGATGGAACTAACTGTTACGCCGAAGAGCACGAAGAAAAACAAAGCTGTGAAGAGACCGAGGAGCAAAATGACGAGGCAGATCAACGGCAAGAACGGTACTGATAATATTCCAAACGAGCCGACTCTGCACGTGTCCACCACGGAGACTGAGACATCGCCGAGCAGAAAGAAGAGCAAGATAGAGAGCACGCTGCTGGAGGACAAGCTGCTGATAAAGGACGAGGACGTTCTGGCGAATTCGTCGCCGCAAAGCGTTGTGGTCGACGAACTGATCGGTAAAACCGTGTTTGCCAAATGGTCGGACAAAAATTACTATCCCGGCACGGTGAGCGATCGGCTGAAGACCAAGTACAAGGTGAACTTTTACGATGGCCAGACCAAGACGCTCATACCCGAATTTGTGATACCGATACCAAAGATTCTGAGGGAAGGTCTGTCCGTGTACGCGACCACAAACACCAATAGTTACGATTCCTGCGGCATTATCGTCAACGTTCAAACGTCGGACAACGAGACATACTACACGGTGGAGACTGATGAGGGCGAGCGACTGCGTGTGCAAATGCACAACATTTCCTTGTCCGCCGATCAGGCACAAGTGCTTAAGGAGGAGGTGGAGTCCGCAGGTAACTGTTCCCTACCGAGCACGCCGAAAGCGCTCGGCCAGATAACCCTGGATAACGTGGTGGAGGGCAAACGACGCTCCAAGAGAATCGGCACGCCACTCTTCTCGACACCCAAGTCCAGGAGCAACGCCGCTGGAACGAGCACTTCGGCCAGTAAAATCAAAGCGGAACCCTCGGTGTCCGGCATATCCGCGAAACTGAAGAAGGAGAAAGCGTTATCGGAGAACGAGAGTATGTCGAGCGACTCAAACGTTGCATCGGCTCAGACGGAGGACGAGTATGTTCTGAGAGGCGTGCAGAGGGAGATAACCAACACGCCATACGAGCAGATGAAAGGACTGCAGAGTAAAATCAAAGGCAAGGCACGTAGCAAGAAGAAGGTAGATGAAATGAATGCGACCCTCGGTCCGATTCCAACAAACCCCAACATCTTTAAAGGCATATCATTCGTCTTTACTTGCATAGATTCCCGTGAACTGCACAGGTATTTTCTTTTCTCGTTTACTTATTTATTTGATAATTGAGCAGGGCGATCTAAATTCTAGTAAGAATATTGGGACTGCCAAACATTAGAAAACATTAGCAAAACATTGATTTTAAACATTAATATATAATTTACACTAAATATGAAATTAATACGATATAACAAAGATATTATATAATACAAAAATATTAAATTATAAAATAAAAAGATATAAATACCTTAAGGAAAATATTTATATCTCTCTTTTTACTTTATAATTTAATATTTAAGGTACATAAAGTATTGTATCTCCATTCTGTTTGAATTTCTTTGTTAAAGGTTCTGTTCAATATCCGCTCACTCATTCGGCGTCATTTCAGATTTCAGGAGATGTCCGCTGCGTCGGGCACGAAAACGGAGGCCACCGATCTCGAAACCGAGGACGGCACCGAAAACGAGACCGAGACCGAATGCGAGACCGATTGGGGGAACCAACCTTTCGTGCGCACCAGACTGCGCAATCAGATTGTAGCGGGCGGCGGAAAAGTCTACGAAAACTTCGGACAGATACCAAAGGATGAGTACGAGAAGACGGTGCTCATCACAAACGTGCCAAACTACACGGAAACGAGCGTATTGTGTCTGTCGGTCGACATTCCCGTGTGCAGTCACAAGTGGATCACCAGATGCTGTGCAGAGGTAGCACGATATTTTTTGTTCAACATTATAATTTTTTAATTGTGCTTAATGTTTTTAATATTTGTAAGGGAAATAGTTCCCACAAAACTGATTATCCATTTACCTCGTTGTCTATTTACTCATAATTTTCAATCCTCTTTATGAAATCGAGGTATAATAAATGGGATAACGGTCGGAATTGAACTCGGGACTTTTTTTTTGTGAACTAAGAAACGATCACTTTCATACAGAGCCACGCGTCCCAATATATGTTCTAACATGTTTAGTAATATTTGTTGTGTATATGTATCATATTTGTATATTTATATCTTTACTATATATATCTTTTTACACAATCTTGTTTTATGGCTACATTTATCATGGCCTCGTTTATTATTGTACTCATACAATAATAACAATTTATTTATACGTAATGTCTTATATTCGATCGTATACTTTTAGGAAAAGTTGGTGAGTAGGGCGGAATATGCTCTTCCAAATGGTTGGAGTTGTCAGAAAAAAAAGTACGTAGAAAGATACGATATAAAGTACAAAAATAAACCATTGTCAAACGTCGTCGTGATAATTCCTAGTCTGGCACACGACGGACAATTTGCTACATTCTGGCGACAAGTTTGCGAGAACGCGGGCGCGTTCACAGTTTTGATCGCGGAGAACTCAGGTATTTATTTCATCGCCGCAGAAGATTCCTTTTTTTTTAAAGAAAATTTTGAACAATTATTAATATATAATATTAAGATAAAAAAGCACATAGTCTAATATCTTAATATTTATAGAAATTAAAATAAAACTATTTCACACGCTCATATGTTATTTTAAATAAATTAAGATTCATGGACAAGCTTACAAATATTTTTTCAGGGGCCATGGAGGCGATGGACTTTAAAGATGCAGTGGTCGTGTCTAATCGAAAATGTCCGTCGTGGGCAATAAACAGGGCGGCTCGATTGAAAATTCCAGTGCAGTCCACCATGTGGGTGATTCAGTCTATAATCGAGGGCAAGCGCTGCCCATATAACTTACATCCGTGCTATAAGTATAATTATATATCAAATTAGCAAGCTTTCGTTAGAAAGCTATTGTTTTTACAATCGTGAGTACGTCGCCTATGATCAATGTGGCTACTAGAATATATATTTTTTTTTGTTTTCCGAGTCCTGTTCTCAATACGCTAGCATTACGCGACATATTGTCTTTTGTTTCCATTGTATTTTCTCCAGACAGATTCCCAATTATCCTTCCTCTGTTACGTTTGTACGTTCGATATGACTGATAACGTAAATTATGCATTTTGATATGGCGATTTATCCTCGCGCGATCACTACGTGTATGCAACAATCTCGACATTCGTTTTACATGCTGCTTCTCGCGCAAGGATACATGCGTAACGATTTACACTTTTGTAAGATTTTGTGTGAAAATGGACATGCGCGGGTACCGCAGATCAATTTTATACACGAACGTGAATCCTTGTGTATAAAGCGATATCTTTAAGAGATTAACATTTTTGCGGTAACTCGTGATCCGCGGGGAATCGCGTTTATACCTCGATAAGGGACGCAAGATTTATTTCAACGCGATCGATATATTCAAAGAAACGATGAGATTTCATATCAAATATGTTCTGTTTTCGTTCGATTTTTTATAAATGAACACATCTACTTTAATCGCCTACTGTAATCAGATCTAATTGGTTTAACGATATTAAGGCCCCTGTTTTCTCACCATGTGGAATTGTATCAGAAACGAGAAATAACGTGATTTTTTTTCTTCGTAATGATTAGATTATTAGATTCAAGATAAATTGATTTTTTCGTGCCTATTTAATAATGTATTCACACACATTTCTTTCAGAAATCTAAGACATTTCTGCACATGATAAGCAAGTGCATATGAAAACTAATTTATTTCAAATATAAATGAAGCTTAAACGTATATAAAACGATATTTACATGATCTCCAATTTCTGATCTCTTATAATTCATTACCACTACAGCGAGAGGAAACAGGAGCCTTAAGAGAATATTATTACGAAAGATACAGAGCAAAAAGTACATTGATGTACAATTGACGTTAGCAACGCAGTTAGCAAAACTCAGTTTTATTAAGGTGAATTACCAACTAAGTAGATGTGTTTTTGTACGTGCATATATGTGAAGAGACGCGTTGTATATAAGTAAATATATACTATACAAATTTTATTATACATATATATTAATAAGTTATAGCTATTATGTACAATAATGTCCGGGGATAAAATATAGCAACATATTTTTTGGCAAATGTTCTCTCTTTCTCCTTTCCGACTTTCCGACACATCTATTCTTTCATTCTTACGAAAGTGACAATTATCGCAAATTGGTACAATAAATATTCATAAAATTCAATAGTTTAATAACTAGAAGTGCGTTTTTACGAATTGTACCAAATATAAATATCTCCTGTAAGTGTTCGCAACTCCTTGGTTCGCTCGTATCTTGAAATACGAGCAGCAGGATGTCTGTCGACTCTTATGGATTATACCAATCGAGGAACAACAGCGAGAACGATATCACCAGAAGGAAGAAGAGGATCCACACCCTGAGACCGGCATTCCGCTGAATCGCTTGTCGTATCTGTTCGTTCGCCTCTTTCACGTTCTCCGTCGACCCGACCACCGTCGTCATCAGCCTGTCCAGATCCTTGTCTTGATCCAGAACCTTCTCCGTGAAGATTTCCTGAAGCTCGGCGATGTGCACCACTTTGCTCTCGATCTGCTTGACCTCCTCCGTCATGGTGTTGAGCTCGTTGTACAGCTGCTCGTTCTCCGACTCGAACATCTGGATGTCCTCGGCCGACAATTCCTCCTCGTACGTCAACGTATTCACGTCGCCGTTGATCTCCTGAATCTTCATCGGACTCGACTCGCTCGAGTCGTTTCTGCTCTCATGATCGTCCAGGATTTTCTCCGCCGCGTTGAGCGCCGACTTTTTCACCATCGTCGCTGACGATCGATCGGCTGGTCTGGGATCTGCCTGCAGCCTGGAGATCCTTCGCATCTCCATCGCCCTCTTCACGCGCATCGCCTTCTGCTCCGAGTATATCTTACAGACGTTCTTCAGGTAGTCCTCTATCAGCAGCAGCATAATCTCGCGATGCTCGACGTTCTGCTGGGTGATCTCCGTGGACGCCGCGACCTCCCGCTTCAGGTCCTTGACCAGCTGCGAGCACGTGCTCATTATCCGCTGCGCGCCCAGGTCGATCTCGTCGCGCTCCGCGTCCGTCATGTGGGGCGCGGCGGACAGGTAGTTGGAGAAGTTCAGGTAGGCCTTGCGGTTCTCCAGCAGGAACTCGCGCAGCTTGGAGATCTGCACGACCACCGAGTACGCCTTCGCGCAGAAGGTGCTCTTGCTCCTGGCTCTACGCGGCTGACACGCCGTCGTTGCCGGCGCGCCGAGGTCCTTGTTGCGCAGATTCACTGCCTTCACGCTCGCCTTGAACAACGCGCTCACGTCCATCCCTGCCTGCGATTCCCTTGAATCCCTTGTTCGCTTGATCTCCCGGATCTACCGGAGGCAGCTCGGAACTCGGAACTTCCAAAGTCTTTGCGATTTTTGCGTGATTAGCAATAATCCTGCAACATCCAGATATATTCGAGGTGTCGATAATGAAAAATCACGTTTGTTGAGATGTTGAAACGAAAATTTGTCTTGAAACTTACCTCACTCTTTCTTTATCAGCGTCTCATTTATTATGTTTATGAATGCGCTGATTATATTAAGTACTGCGACGGCCGTGATATCATTTGTAATTATGCAGCACGATAGTGTGCCTGTGTTTCCTTTTCGAGTAAATTAATAAAATAGCAGACGGATATAATCGTCAATTTTGTAAACACCTGTCACGCATCGAGCGGCTAAGAGCGATTTAAAGTGAGGTTATGTATAGATATGTACGTGTACTTGTTCCAGATGTGTGAAGAATAAGATTAACGCAATCAAGATAAAAAAAACATACCTTTTTCTTCCACAACTTAAGAAAGAAATGATATTCATGGTATCATATTCGATATTTTAAAAATATTCCTCTTTCAAAAACCTAACCATGTATGTATTAGGAATTAGAGTTTGATTTATATTATTTTCAATTTTTTAAAGAAGATTGGGAAGGTGATTTAGGGTCCTAAGTGCACTAGTTACTTGTATTCCTTTTGGAAAGGCTTAATTTTGTTTGTTGATTACCCTAGTGTAGAAGACACCTTACTCCTCCCTCCTCATCCGAGGGAGAATTTAAAAACCCCTCGTCCAGATGCAACGTACGCTTCTATTGTAATAATTTTGACGATTATAGAGCTCGGTAATGTTAGACACACAGCAATACATATGAGATACATTGATAATACCTTCATTAATAATTTTATCATTTATTTAATTAGGCTTAACTAGTTTTAGGATTTGTTACAATAAAGTACACGTGCGCAAATTATTGAGCGTCATCGGCCGGTTGAAGATCAGCTAGGAAGGCGTTATACCGGTCCATGATGTTCAACTCCTCGGATTCGTTGGTCCTGTCGTCGTATTGCGAACCGACCGTCCACAAGGTCTCCAAATCGTAGTGCTCTCTGGCAGAATGAGAAAAGATGTGCAAAGCGATGTTTCCTGCAACATAAACCGACGTTGATTTTTATAACGTGCTCCACGAAGCTCGAAGTCCGTAGCTGTTAACGCATTCATTGTCCATTCACTTTTAACTCGAATCTTTATGATGTAATAAGTTTGAGGAGCGTATAATATTTATATAACGTGATTATGTAGAATGATATGCAGAGTACGTCTTACGTACTTTTCAATACCTCGGTATAGGTAAATCAAGATAGAAAAGATCTACGTATATTACACATTTGTACAATATATAGATGTAATAACATTTTATTATGCAATACATATCATTCTATTGTATAATTATATATTATATATATTGAGAATCATAAGTCATATAAACATAATATAATTTTCTAATTCAACTATGTCTAATGCAGAAAATAGCGTTTACCTAAATCCAGGGCTATCCAATCCTTCGAGTCCTTCCCTTCAATTTTGGGTATCCGTTCAGTCGGATACCTCTTCAGCTTGTAAACCTTGCGTACGAAGGTGGCCAAAGCGTTCATGTGCTTCCACGAATTTCCCGACACGACAACGATGTAGTCCACGTAAGCATACTCCTTGGGAACTGAAGCGACGAAGATGTTCTTGGCCTTATCTCGTTCCAGCAGCTCAATAAGCTCCTCGATGTCGTATACTCCAGTAACACCATCTAATGTATGCACACGCTGGTCATTATTATAGGTCATTGTTGACGTGGTAGATAATTTTACATGTTTAGTAGATAAAAAACGATTCATTATATATAATATTTATATAATATACATTTTACTAACATAAATTATATATTTAATTATATAATTTCTTAAACGTTTTTTTTTTCTTAAAAATATAAATGTAATTACGTTAAATTTGTAATAAATTTGAAATATATAATAAATAGAAACCCACATTAAATTTGTTACATCAATCATTATCATTACATTTCATTAAATACGTATTTTTTAATTGTTTCATCGTTATTTCAGCTCCGTTCTGATCGGCACTCAGGATTTGCACTCACGGTTTAGATTTATATCGGCGTAAGGATCGTGAATCTCCTCCTGCTTGTTCAGGTCCTCGAGGAGGATCTTTTGCTGCTCCTCGCTCACATCGAGGATAACGTCCGCGTCTTCGTCGTGAAATATCTTGTATTTCGTATTTATAGCCGTCGCCAGGTTAGAGCCGGTGCCCTTGGTCGCGTCATCGTTCTCATCGCTGCCGTCCTTCCCCACGGTGCTCGAAAACCTCCTCGTCAGCCTCAGTCGCGAGTACGTTAGCGACCGGGCTGCGTGACCGCCGAGAGTCTCGCGCGACAAATGCCGCGCGCGGAGCAAATTCCTCAGGACGCACGAACGCATGCCGATCTTAAAAAGCTAGGTTAAGCGATGCCAATCAATTGCAAATGCTTGAAAGAAGGATGGGCACGTGAGCTTCAAGTATATAACTTGGCATTATCACTATTATCAGTACGTCAAACGTTTGTATTTTCGGGATGACGCGTGGCTCCGCGCTAGCGCGAATGATTCCTAATTGAAAGGCTCAGTTTGGAATCATTCGTACCCATTCGATAGGTACACGTGTCGCGTATTGTTTTCTCATAGCGTACGTACACATTTATAGATTCTTCCGATATGTTACTTGGCGTTTATACACGCCGCTAACAGATAAAATGCAGAAAAAGTATAACAATAGACGCGCGTGCATCGATAACTCGCATTGGCATGCAATTTATTTCAAGATTAAATTACAATTAGAGGAAAACGGGAGGAAACGTGCCGGGTGATGAAACGAAAACCCGCATTCTATCTTGTAGGAGCTGGATGTATTTAATCAAACAAGATTTGCAAGATGTACAAAATGCTCTCGGTGCGAGAAACGTGTCCATTGAAGATTCGTCTCCTCGGGATTCTCAAATCTGCCAGGAGCGTTCGTCGAACGGTGAAACGTCGCAGGTCTGCTCTTCCCACGGCTGAAATATTTCGTGGACGAATAAGAACGGTGTAAGGACAATTGTATATTAATCGCAGCTCGAATGAAGCTTACACCTACAGAGTCTGTGAAGAGGAGCCGCTTATTTGGACCTCGCACGCATCTTCCTCCTCTTGCGCTTTAGCCTGCGCATCCTCTTCTTACGCCACTGCAAATCAAACGTGTCGTTAATTTCTGCTGAAACTCGCAAGTGTTTCTTTGCAGTTTAATTCTTTACAGGGAAAAACCGAAAGCAAATATTTAATTTGTTTTTTTTTTAATTATATTTTTATCAACTACTAGGGACTCCGAATTCCCGCCCGTTCTTTGTTGGTCGAGTTTAGGTTATGTTTAATAAAATATGCAGAGACCAAGATAAAACGCAGAAAAGTGCCGCTAAAAAATCATGACGAGCTTGAGTTAACTGTCAAGCTCATTATTACAGAAGCTTCTTTCGCAGCGTCACGTTAATAAAATCGTTTGCCACGCGCAAGCGAGGGTTATCGTATCACGACACAACTCGTGCATTTCGCTCGGCGAGATAATCGTATTTGTTCGAAAAACGCGATAATTATCGACGGCAATCGGGGACGGCTTACCTTAGCTCTCATTTCGCTGTTCGGACGATTCTAAATCGCCCCGGAATCACCGGATCACTCTGGATTTCGACGAGTTTCAAAACAGACCTCCTCTGAAAAACTCTCGAGGTAAAGTGAAAGATGTAGGAAACGAAGAGGCGGAATCTAACGGAAGCGTCTTGTAAAGGTCGCGCATGCATGCATCAACGCCACCAACGTGCCGCATTTGCGCAGTCGCGCAGTGCGACTCGGCGGTCGGTCTAGTCCCTAGGAAACGGAGCTTCCCATTGGACGCCAGCGGACGCCAGGCGTCGCGCATTATACATCTGCACTCCTACACCTGCACTTTCATTTTACACTTGCACCTACACTTTATCGATCCTTTCACGTTCCGCGTTCCGCCGATTCGAGAAACGCGCCGTCGCCGGCGTTCCGGACCGACAGCTGGCGCGTTCCGCGTTCCATCTGCCTTCCCGCCCGTTTAAAGCCCATCCCGCCAAAAGTGCAGTCGCAGCTGGGGCGAACTCGAGTGCGCGGGGATGCGTTTGCCGCGCGGTAAACGACGTGTTTCGTCACACAAATTCGGCAGGCGGTAACCGAACGCGTTAAATCGCTGACGTGAACGAATTTTCCGACACGACTCTCGCTTGACAAACGTTTCGAGAACTTTCGATAACTTTTCACGCGGCGGTGACTCGTGCGAGTCCGCGGAGTCGCAGCTCGTCGTTCTCGGGATCGCGTGGACGAAGAATTTCAGGGTACGTGTAATTCTTTTTCGGTTTCTCACTTGGAAAGGATTCGTCGACGCCGCGTCACGTTGGTTTCCGCGCTCGGCGATAATTTTGAGTGAAGAACGATGTCGGGTACGCAGACCACCATTTCTTTTCCCGTGCGAAAGAAGTGCGGTTTTTACGGTCGAAAGGAGGAAGTGAAGGAGGATTTCACGAACGCGACGGCGAGGGACACGCCGTCGAGGTACATCCCGGCCGTCAAGAAGATCGTCACCTTGACCAGCAGCGAGTCCGAGTCGGATTCCGATATTGAGAATACGACGAAGAAGCCAGAGGTTTACAGGGACAGAAGGACCGAGGATGCGGGCAACACGCCGAGGCGACGAAACTGCCACGAGTATGGTAAGTTCGTATAAGATACATTATTTCACTTTATTTAGGAGCAATGATAAAAGAATTGCTTTAAAGATAGATTGTTCCACATGTCACGGCG
The DNA here is from genome assembly GCF_030848805.1 of Temnothorax longispinosus. Classification (NCBI taxonomy): domain Eukaryota; kingdom Metazoa; phylum Arthropoda; class Insecta; order Hymenoptera; family Formicidae; genus Temnothorax; species Temnothorax longispinosus. The sequence goes on from NC_092368.1 coordinate 16,757,225, forward strand.
TTTTTGCACTTGGCGATAATTACACAACGTAGTTCTGCTTTATGTATCATAATATTACTGTGGATTGTTTTATTTTACATAAATTTGCTGTCAAAATGTGATAAATTATGTTTTGTTTCAGACAGGAGGGTCGAGAATGCGGGCAACACGCCAAGGCGACGAAAATGGGACGAGTCAGATGGTAGGTCTGCATAAGACACATTACTTTACTTTATTTGAAAACAATAGTAAAAGGATTACTTTAAAGACAGATTATTCCACATATTACAGCTTTCTCGTGCTTTTTGATAGTTACGCGACATAATTTTGCTTTATGCATCATAATTGTACTATGGACATTTTTATTTTACATAAATTTGTTGTCAAGATGTAATAAATTACAATTTGTTTCAGAACACACTCCTAGTCCGCCCAAACAGAGAAGAGACAAGCCACATCTGCAGTCTCCCTTGACGCCGTCTACTCTTCTCAATAAATTAGTTCTGAAATCCCCTGAAAAAGAAAGCAAATTGACTCCCAAGAAATTATTCGACTCTTACTTCTCTGAGGAAGAGAGCGAGTTAACTTCTAAGCTAGTATTAGGATCCAACAGATATCAAAACGCGCGAAAATCGTTGCACAGTTCCATAACGGAGGATTTGCCTGGAAGGGAAGAGGAATTGACTAGGCTACAGAAATATCTTCTTGAACATTTGGACCAAGAAACGTCGGGGTCCTTGTACATCTCTGGTCCCCCAGGCACCGGCAAAACCGCGTGTCTGTTTAAAATTATGCAGCAGTCGGATGTAAGGTCGAAATTCAAGGTGGTCTATATCAATTGCACCAGCATGAAATCTGCGACTGCCATTTATGCAAAAATAATCCAGGAGCTGTGCATTCCTAGCTCAACAAAGTCGAGGAAGAACAGCAAAGCCGTTATAGAGAAGTATTTAACGTCCAAACACAAGACGCTGCTTCTAGTGCTGGACGAGATAGATCAATTGGAGAGCAGAAAGCAGTCGGTGCTGTATTCCATATTCGAGTGGCCTTCCATACCGGATTCCAAGCTGATCCTCGTCGGAATTGCCAACGCCCTGGACCTGACTGACAGAATATTGCCTAGATTGCAGGCTAGATGTGAACTGAAACCGGCGTTGATGCACTTTGCCCCGTACTCCAAGCAACAGATATCTGACATAATATCTGCGAGATTGAACGAGGCGAATGCGGTTAATATTTTCACTCCGTCCGCGATACAATTTCTCGCGGGTAAGGTAGCTGCGATTTCCGGGGATATCAGGAGGGCCTTGGACATCAGCCGAAGAGTGATAGAATTGGCCGAGTCGCATCAAGTGGCGCAAGTACTGCGTCCGACAAACGATAACGGTAATTAATTTTTATGCGATGCAAGAACGTTGTAGTAATCTGTATTAATAAAAAATATTAATATTATATATTATTGTACGATGATATATATATATATTAACGTAAATTATCAAAATAAAAATAAATAATTGATATTATAAATAATTAAAGAATAATGTATGTACAACATTTGATTTTCTACTTTTAATCTAGATACAAATATAGAGACCTCAAAAAAGGAAACAATAGAGAAGCCGGTTGACTTGAAGGAAGTAGTTACGGTTCTAAATGGAGTCTATGGGGGTACACAGAATCTCAATGAAGAACAGGATACATTTCCACTTCAACAAAAACTGCTAATTTGCTCTCTATTGCTTATCCTTAATAAAGGGAAGAACAAGGATGTAACTGTTGGAAGAGTAAGCTTGTCAAAATCACGCATTACAATTATAATTAAGCGTATAAAATTTTAACTAAACTAAATTTAGTTGTAATATATAATAAGTCATATTATGTTGCAACTTTCTTTTTCAAATAGCGCTCTATTCGTTTCAGTTGTACGAGGTGTACAGAAAGGTTTGCAAGAAGCGCAACATATCCGCCGTCGACAATTCCGACTTCGTGAACATGTGCTCGTTGATAGAGACCAGGGGTATCTTGCGAGTCGTGGGCAAGAAGGAGGCGCGTTTGTGCAAAGTAAACTTGCAGTGGGATCAAGAGGAGTTGGACACGGCTTTGCAAGACAAACAGATGATGGCCAATATAATCAACGATACAAGTTGTTTATAGAACAATTAGGGAATTTTAATGTTACACCATTTTGTTACGCCTAATTTATTTTATAGCTCCTTTAATATTTTATATACATAACGTGACCATCTTGTTACCAATCGAATGTTACATTGTTATCAAGTCGTCGTCAACGTTTTTCTACATATCACTCTTTCAAAGAGAGATTTTAACGTTAGCATGAATATTTAGGCGCCGCTATTGTGTGAGACTGTACATCGCATGAGACTGATTGTATTTACCGACCATTTTATATTGTACTGAGGACGTTTGATATCATTGTAGAGAGATATATTTTTGATGATTGCAAATAAAATTTGTTTCAAGTACAAGTATATTGGGTGTATTAAATAGATCAAAGTCTAATTTTTTTGCTTGTGTTTTTCTATGTTCTTTATTTTATACTTAACCCAACGGTATGTGAACGCTAAGAAGATAAGAAACAGTTATACGGCAATAAATTCCATCTTTTTAATGTAATTTCTTTTTGCAATAAAGTTTAGAGAGGAAATATGCTAAACATTTTTAAAATAACGGTATAAATAAAAAAAAGGGAAGGCGAAAAATATTGTCCATTTCTGTTTATGTTTTCTGAGAAGAAATGTCCATCTAAAGGGAACGGGCCCATAATGTTTTACATACGGTCGTGCGAAATTGGATTTCAAGTTATGTTAGGTCAGAATTTAGGTTAGGAGATAATTATAGGTTAAGAATTCTCCGCATTGTTTACATGGTGCAGAGGCAGCAAAAAAATGGCATTACCAGAGCTTTACGTATAAGTTAAAGACTTGTACTTAAAAATTGTGTATAAATTTTGAGAAATTTCGAGGATGTATCTTAAGACAGTTAAGACACTTCTCCCCAGGACACTTTTCAACATGAGTTTAGGTTTAGTGTTTGTACTATTCTTCTGCGAATATCTCATATATTACGTGGTGCTTATACAAGTGAGTCCCCGTGTTACATTCACTGATGTGTCATGTAAGAGCTTAGACTGTTTAGGAACATCTCTCTCCTTAACGAAAATTCAAAAGTCATAATTGGTTCTTAGTGCGAATGGCCTACTTTGGACCCTCGGAAAGAGGACCCTGCTCTACGTGGGGAAGCAACGGACAGGCCTGTCAGAGCTATGTTTATAGCGGACACTCATTTATTAGGTTCCAGAGAAGGTCATTGGTTTGATAAGCTGCGAAGGTTTGTATCCCCAAGGCTGTAATTTCATATATTTCTACTAAATTATATTTTTTTTATGTATTGCATTTGCATGTGTACTGAAGACTGATGTATATTGCTCCAGGGAATGGCAAATGTACAGAGCGTTCCAAACTATGATGACGTTACACCGACCGGACGTAGTTTTTGTACTGGGTGAGTAATGCGTGTATCATTGTTTGCGATATCTTCTAAAGACTTGTTAGTTTAATTATCTCGCGATATTCAGGTGATGTTTTCGACGAGGGACAATGGTGCGGCTCTATGGAATTCGAGTATTATATAAAGAGATTCCATTCCTTATTTCATGTGCCTCAGGACACACATATCTATGTCGTCGCTGGAAATCACGATATGGGATTTCACTATGGTACGTTGAAGTATATGTATATATTCTTTGCGAAGAATCTGTCCCGAATAACGATGAATCCAGTAATAATTCCTGCTTTATACTTGAGTCGAATGTAAATATATATTTTAACAATGTACGCTTTTAGCAATCACGCCGTATCGTAATCAGCGCTTCATTCACGGCCTGAAGAGCCCGAGCGTGCGACGGTTGAGTCTAAGAGACAATCACTTTGTGCTGATCAACAGCATGGCGTTGGAAGGAGATGGTTGTTTCTTGTGCCGACCGACCGAGATCGCAGTGAATAAAATAGCTAGTAAGCTTTGCGTTCTCGTATTAACGTGCCAAGGTCTTTTCGTAATTGATTAATCGTTACACCGTCTGCGTGTGTCATATTGCAGAGGATCTGAAGTGTGCGAGAAAAATTGGCAACGATTGTCGCAACGCAAGCGCGATTTCCAGATACAGCAGGCCTATATTGCTGCAAGTCAGTCTTCCCACCATAATTCGTAAATAAGATATTTTCACAAATAACATAGGAACATAAATCCTAAAGAATCCCAAGACTAACTTTTAAACGTGAGAAAAATTCCATTTGAAAACAGAAGTATCGTTTTTTCTTCAGCATTATCCAATGTATCGAGAATCGGATGAAATGTGCAACGAATTGGATCAGGCTCCTCAGGAGTTGAAGGCTATCAAGTTCCGGGAGCGATGGGAATGCTTGTCGAAGGAAGCGTCGGAGCAGGTACGTTTGATAACTTCACTAACGGAACAGGCACACACATATTCGATACTAATGCAAAGCTCGACTTGGCCCGCAGCTTTTAGATATATTGAATCCGCGACTGATCGTCGACGGTCACACACATCACGGTTGCAGAAGGATACATCGGGACGACGTTCTGGAATTCACGATCCCGTCTTTCAGCTGGCGCAACAAGGTCAACCCATCCCTTCTGATGGTAAATCTTAAACTTTAAGATTTTGACGTTAACTCATTAATGGTCAACGTCTCACTTTCGGAAATATTACAAGCTACAGAGCGAAGAAATAAAAATGGAGTAAAGGGGTACAAAAATGTTGCTAACTTAAGGAGTATTATTTATTATTAGCTAAAAATAATATTGGGTAAATAATATTCCTCAAACTCTTTTCGTCTGATTTTCAGGCATGAAATTAATAATTATTTAATTCTGGTATTAAACTGGGATCTTAATCTTTTAGAAGATAGAAGCATAATATGCTTAACTAGAATTCTTTATAGTCTTAATATTATTATGGCTTTCTCAATGAGTTAATTGTCCCCTGTTGGGACGCAATATATCCGCGAATTATTTGTATTTCAGGGTACTTTCACTCCCAGCAATTACTCCGTCTCCAAATGCTACATGCCCATGGAATCTACTGTGATCACTATTTATAGATGTAGTCTCCCATGCATGCTGATATATCTGATTATAAAACTCAGGCCGAGGCGGCACGCGTACTCGCGTTTGAAAATGCCTTGACTAAATCTATCGTGACACGTTCGAATGCGAACGAGCGTATAATAATTCTATATACAATGCAATTTATGGAGGCTATAATTCTCGAAATTAGGACATATCTGTATACACTTTTCGTCACGCTATCCATCACGTATTATTTACAACAGTAATAGTATAAAATACTTTGTGATATATCATAATTATAACGATGTCGATCTCGATGTACATAGAATTCTATTATGGAGAACTTGAGACATGTTTACTAAAATCTTGTAAGTACCAACGAATTTTATATAAGTGCGTTAAAAAAAAAATTTACAAATCGAATCTCAACGGAACTGGACGCACAGAGGTTTGTGATGACATGATCCGAAAGCTGAAGAATGAAAACGTGCACTCGTATGAATGTAAAGTAAACACACAAAATTATGTTATTATTCATATACATTGCATACCGCGCTTATTGTTATAATAATAATAATAATCGGCCGAGACAGTTGCATGTTGTATTCTTACATTAAAGGAAACAATAAACACTTTAGACTGGCTCATTTTTATCGGCTATAATACTTTCGCACATTGACTGTTACTAATATCACATTACTTGAATATTTTTACAGAGTCCCTTGGTCTTCGACAAGAAACGTTATTGATATAGCCAACGTCCAACTGTTCGTAGATCAGTTCGATTATTTTCTCGTGTGTATGTATACATATATATATGTATGTCGTAAATCATAAGTACTCACGGGAGAAACCTTGCAACTAAGTATTATATAAATAAAATAGATTTATTATACATTGGAGCTCCACATTCGCGCCTTCCCTAAGCGCATATTTCGTGTACATTCCCAAGTATGAAAAGCTTATTTTCCGCCATAAAAAAAGGAAGTGATAAACAGAAAACTGATTTTTGCAATGTTTTAAAATAAAGATATTAGAAGAACTTCTTTCTCTCTTCGCTGCGATATTTATCTTAAAATAAATAAAATAAAAAAAAGTATCAAGAAAGAAAAAAATGTTTTCTTGAAAGGACCTCTATCTTTCAATATATATCTTTTCCCTATTGTCTCTCAATCTTTATATTCGCGACAGTTTTGCAAATCCTAAGCCGTGCGACAAACATGGAGCTTACATTGTACTCATTATGACGGACGCAAGAATAGACACGTAGAAACCTTACGTCAATACATCAAATATGCGTACACGTGTCATAAAATCTTGTGCAAAGTTCGCAGTTTCAAAATTTCACGTGGAAGATGAGATGCATCCGCTTCGATTCACTTATTGTTCCTACACGATACGAAAACTTCAGCTTTCTGCCTCTCTCTCTCTCTCTCTCTCGCTCGCTCCCTTTCTCTCGCTCGGTTAAATTAAGTCTAAATTTATTTCACTTGCATTACTCTAACGATAATTTTGACTAGTCTATTTTGACGGCCGCGTATATTTTCCTGATGAAGGCGTACGCGGCGAAGAAGCCGATCGTGCCGGTCAGCAACCAGAATGTGAGGACCATTAACGCGGTGTAGCCGAAATACATGAGAGTCGGCACCAGCTCGGTGATCTTCAGTTTGGTGACAAAGTAAAAGACGGAATACGCAAGCACGTAGACCGCCGATCCACCGCTTACGATGAAACTGCGCCACCACCACCTATAATCCTGAAATCAAAACATCAAAGCGTAAGAATAAGAATATTACAAAAGCTAGGAAAAAATACGAATCAAGAAGACAGAAAGAGCATTCAAACTGCAAATGATAGAACATAGAAAAATTGAATTCAAAGTCCAAATAAAGATATAAAAATCTTCCTTAAATAAAAATTAAATATGGCATTGAATATTAAATCAAAGAGACCGCTTTTGGTAATTTTCTCGTTGCACTTACTTCGCCGCACAACTGGAAGTAGACCATGACTATCGATATTTGCGAGCACGAGATTACAAGGATACAGAAAACGAGGAATAGAAATCCAAAAAGATAATAAAACTGATTTTCCCACAGCGCAGTCAGGATGAAGAACAGTTCTATGAATACCGCGCCGAATGGTAAGATTCCAGCCATTAGAGTGCTGCAAAGATTATTTCCTTTATTAATATTTAATAGTAAAAAATTATTTATATATCAACTTAAAATAATATTGTTAATATATAATTGTACAAGTATATTATATAATATATTTCTACAACTGATATTTATTAGTAGCGAAATAATAGAAAAAAGTGAATTGAAATTCTCTTCTCAAACTTACCATAATATTGGATTCATGTACCATAGCTGTTCAGGAACTTGTCTAGGGATTTGATTCGTTCTAACGGGATGCGTAAAGGGCTGCTTGCGATAGCCAAAGAAGTAACCGAGATAGACGAGAGGTAGTGAGATGCCGAACCAGAGGCACAGCAGGGCCACCATTGTGGTGAAGGGAACCGCACCAGAGCTGTGTTTTCCCCATATGAAGAAATTTAGGAAGAAGCATGTCGTGAAGACTATACCTGGATAGAATGTCGCCGTCTGCAGCAATAAATATTAATCCTTATATTAGAAATTACGATACATATGTTTCGTGAATTAATCGTGGAAAATTGTACAAGTTAATTATGCAGAAAAACATATTCACGTTATATTAATAACTCATAGTGTAATCTATGTTTCTTACCAGTAAAGCGGCTCTTCTCCACTCTCGACCCCGCATAGTTTTGTACAATCGAGCTGAGAAATAGCCAGCGATTAAACCGGAAAACACATACAAAAATATCGCGCAGGTGCCCAAGGCTCCTCGACTCGCCGGCGACAGCATTCCCAGCATCGCGAAGACTGCAGGAATACAGACAGGTATAAACAAATATGTAGTCGCTGTACTTTACGTTGCATTGCTAGGATTCAATATGTGTTCCTACATATCGTGATTAAAGCCATGAAAAATATCTGGATGCCGCTGCCGATCACGGCGGCGAATAAGCGCGAGTTGGTCGGCGGTCGGAACACGTCTCCATGAACCAATTTCCAACCGGTCTCCTCGATGGTTTCATCCAGACCTGCCAAACTGTCACTCTCGCCCGCGTTGTAACGGGCTATGTCCCTTCTGAGTGTTCTCACCATGATCATCGTAAGAATTCCTGCAATAAGTACATAATCCAAAAATTAATACCCCGAAATTAATTTGTTTTTAATTAGATATTTTTTGCTACTTCGAAAATCGAGGAAATAAAGTTTTTGTATCGACTTTGTCATATTTTATCGAATAGTCACAAAATTTGTCCAATGTCGTCGTGCGTCGCGTAATACACTCGCAAATTTGTGTCACGAAATATTGCAGAAGCTTGAAATGCGAGAATCTCTAAAGTTTTGCCTTATATCGTAGTCGCTGCTCATTCTCACCAGATAAGAAGAAAACGACAATGAGAGAATTGATGATCGAGAACCAGTGAATTTCGACGTCGCTCATGCCGAGGTACACGTCCCATCTGCTCGCCCAGCTGACGTCCGACTGTTTCCATTCCACCGAGTACAGGAAGAGGAGACTCGTGCCTTTTGGATTGACAAACTGCGGGCTGGCCTCGCTCGGTAGAATGCAAGTGTTCCCGTCGAACTTCAATTGAGTTGTGTCGATGGATCGAGCTTCCACCTCGAATCCAACTACTCTAAATTCATTTCTGTAAAAAAAAAAGAAAAGGTAAAACGATTTTTATCACAATTTCCTCCATCATCTCTGTAAAATCTTTTGCGGATGTATGGAATGGATACTAACTCGCCGTGTTTGTGATAGCTCAACTTTAGCTTAAGATAATTATTGATGTACACTAGATCGTTCATGATTCCACCGAGGCGATACCCTTGATAGACCACCACGTTATTCGTTTCTTTGTGTTTCTTCTTGGTAGCTGCCGGCAGATTATCTATCAACCTGAAAAAGATCCAGGATAAAGACGACGTAAAACGCATCTTCTTGTAACGTATAATAATGAAATTCTCACAGGTGCACGAAATATTCATGCTGGACCATCTGGATGACGTGCTGGGAATTTGCCTCGTCCCAAGTCATCAATTTAGATGGCTTGTGACACAGTAGCCTGCAGGTGATGTCTTCTCCCATTACAACTTCATATGGGGTGTTTACTATCCTGGAAAGCAAAGATAAGAATTATTAAAATTTGGAACGATCAGAAAAATTGGATAATAGCATTAATATAAAGAAAGGTGCTTTCTTTTAGAGAAGATCTTTACCTGTCGCCACGCAACACCTCTCCCAAATTCTCCGACTTATAAATGAAGGTTCCATTCTTGGGTAAGCAAAATGGAAGGGAATAATATTCATATGGTAGTTGCGTGTGGGTGCTGGTCATCTTGACCGCTTTAACGTCGATCTTCTGGCCTTTCTTGAACTCCACTGGAGCGACTCCGGGCACGTAGAAGCCATTTGTCTCTATCAGGAGGCATATCACCACTAGCACGGCACCATTTCTCTGTAATCTTCCCTGCATCGAAAGATTTTACTGATTAACACAAAATCGCGACTATTAACGTCGCAAGATACTGAATCCGATCGCACCAATGCGTGGTGGGAATTTTTTTTTCAAAACGCATCGTTTTATCAATGACATTAGTGAAAGCGTTCGATCAACGCTTACGCAATCAATTTATGGTAATAAAAAGTCTTCTTTGTGAACGAGTAAAAATACTGACAGCGACAAACGGTCGCTTCTTTGCATACAAATTTACGACGGACTCGTAAAAATCCGACGACACGCAATCGCGCTACTGTAAACACCTACAACGGAGTGAATCATCCGATCTACGCGGCACGTGCGGAAACGGCGGGGAAAAACGCGCAACGAGCCGATCGCGCGATTGACGTCGCGAGTCGTCAGTCTCGCCTCGGGAGCGATCTTCTCTGCGGGAAAACGTGCGGAAAAGGAGAGGAGAGCCTTGCAAGGGCCGTGTCATGCCCGGCCACGTAGCGACTCCGCTCTCTGCTCCGGGAATCTGTCCCGGGGTGGAAGGGTGCCTCGGCGGGAACGAGCGGGAACGATCGCACCTACCATTCTACGCGCGTGTTATGACTTTTCGACGAGGATCGCGCGCCACGCTGTCTCTCGTTAGTCTCGCCCTCGGGGTCTCTCGCGTCTCGCCACCAGCCACCACCTCGCGCGAGCTCTCGCCCACCGACAGCCTGCACGTCTAGAGTGAAGTTGCCGCCGCGCGGCCGCGCGCTGAAGCTGGCCGCGGGCCGGCCGCGCCGGCGCGGCGCGCCAACGTCGCGCGGGGAGAATCCCTAGAATCCCTAGCCGCGTCGCGGCGCCCTCGCGACCCTCGCGCCCTCTCGACGAGGACGAGACTGGACGAGACGCGGTAAAAAGAGAAAAAAACAATCTCGCGGACAGGAAGTCGATCGAATCCGACGACGGAGGCTCGGGAATAACCGAGGACTCCCGGCGATTTCTCCGTATTTATCGCGAATCGCAAAAATTTGGTCGATCGGTGCCGTCGGTCGCGGCGACGACGGCGATTACGGGCTCGTCTCGCGGACGGGCGAGCACGTTTCGAAGATGGCGCCGCTCCTGGCCCTCGTCGGCCGACCGGAAGTGCAGTCTCGTTGAGGGACGAAAGGCGATTCTCTCGGCCGACCGAACGTCGGACGTCCGTCGTTTCGCGGAGCCGGAAAAATCGCGCGACGCCGATCGCGCGCGGTGGCGGAGCGGTCCGCGTCGGCACGCGGACCCTAGGAACTCGCGCGACGGTCGCTCGGCTGACCAGACTTTTCCGAGCGAAAAAATATACCCCCCCGAAAAGGAAAATATCGTCCCACGTGGGGACTCGTTTAATTACAAGTTACGTTGTTTGGATATGCGTCTGTCCGGCTGATTTTTCACGCGGAAGCATGGTGCAGGTGAGTGGCGTGCCGTCCGCGCGTTATCGCCGCGTAATTCGGCCGCGCCGCGCGGTATCCGCCGCGTTTTTCTGCCCGTGTCGCCGTCGGGAATTTTTGATTGTTTTTTTTTTCCCTCCGCTGTCATCCATTAGTAAATAGGAAAGATGGCAGCAGATTATTGCGCTTTTTTCCCCGTGCCTTCGGTCCCGGGCGGACATTTTTCCCGGGGCACCGCAGCGGCCCGGGGCGAGTTTCTCGCCGTAATTACCGTCGAAATCGGCCGCCGAGCGCGTTTCCACGCACGGGATTCGCCGCGCCGACCGTTTTTCTGAATGAAACGCCGCGGTCACCGGGACGTACGCGATACCCGCCGCACTCGCCCACACGGGGCCGCCGCGTACCGCGCGAGACCCGCCGCTCGCGTGGGCGTTACGCGAGGAGAACGTCCCGGCGGTTTCGCCTCCGCTTAACCTATGCGCCTATGCGCGCGGGAAACGATCTGCGACAGTGCGACGTAAATAAACGCGACGCGACGCGCTCCGCGTGCCCCCGCGAGTATCCCGCGCTCCCGCACCCCGACGGACCCGACGATGATCGTAAGACTCGGCGGGGACTATTGTTATTATGATTTTTTGACTGGTCTTTTTTAACGATTCGTTTCCTCTTCGCAGGCTATCGACGAGATGGAGCAGAGGGACCTGCCGCAGGCGTTCCGCCTGCTGGGGGAGATGAACGCCAACGTCCTCCAGGTGAACCAGCTCGTGGACAACATGCTGGTGCGCGTGAAGAACGGCGAGATCTCCACGGACAAGGGCCTCAGCTTCCTAGAGATGAAGTACCACATGCTACTCTCGTATCTCATCAACCTGACCTACGTCGTCCTGAGAAAATGCTCCGGCGAGCGTATCGAGGGCGACCCGTCGATCGACCGTCTGATCGAGATCAGGACTGTCCTAGAGAAAATCCGACCAATAGACCACAAGCTTAAGTACCAAATAGATAAGCTCGTCAAGACGGCGGTGACCGGCACCATCAACAGCGACGATCCCAGCAACTTCAGGGCGAATCCCGACGCGTTGGTCGCCAAGTTTGACAGCGAGGACTCGGACAGCGATCAGGAGGAGGATGCGGATGGTGTCAAGTCAACGACGCAGCAGTCCAGGAAATCTAACGTTTACGTGCCGCCGAAACTCGCCGCGGTGCATTACGGTCAGTTGCTGATTTTGACAAAATTTTCATAACTTTACATGATTATTTTTTATCTCTTCTCTCGTTTGCTCGTTAATCACAAGTTGTTGTAATTTTTCCAGATGGCGACGAAACAATGGCGGAGAAGATTCGCAAGGCCGGCGAGAGAGCTCGCAGACGCGTCGTGTCAAATACGGTGTTGCGGGAACTGAAGGAGGAGTATCTGGACGCGCCTGTGGAGGACAGCCAAGGTCTGGGCGAGAAGCGAGCGATTCTGGTGCGCGAGGACAAGCGGAAGACCGAGTACGAGGAGAATTACATGACGCGTTTGCCCGTCACCAAGCAGGAGAAGCATAGACGTCGCCAGATGACGACTCTGGGCACTCTCGGCGACGAGATCACCACTTTCGGGGAGTCATCCACCAAGACCGCTAAGAAGAGAAAAGCTCAGAGGAAGGGCAAAGCTAAAAAGAGTAAGAGATCTTCCCCCGTAATAGCTCTACGCGAATGCGCACTCTCGGCGAGACGGGGTGCTAAAATCGAAAATTTACGTTGCAGGTTTCAAGAAAAAACGGCATCATTAAGAGCATGATGAAGAGACGACTCTGGGACTTTGGACGAGACCCCGGGTTTCATTACAGCATTAACGATTAAGGTAAAAAGTAAAGGAAAAAAAAAGAAAAATAAATTTACTCGACTTCTTCTTCGAAACAAAAGCAGATGCCACTAATAATCGTTATTAAGTTAAGCTAAAGATAACATCGTAACATCTAGTAATAAAAAAAAAATTGACAACGTGTGTCGAGACGGTGGAGGTAACAATAGCACGATGGTAATTTATTACTGTATAAGACATACTAATGGTCGTGTAATTGATAATTCTAGTTAATAATGATTTTAATCTTTAACTGTTGTCTGAGAGATCAATTTTGATCTGTGGAGTTGAGAGACGAGATCCATCGAGAAAAAGAAAAACCGGTATTCCACGGTGAGTGCGAATGCGGTGAGAAACAACGTCGAGGTAACGATGGCACATACGAGCTTAAATGGAAATTATGTGTCGTAATAGCGTAATATTGTATTGTAATGTTGGATCGAGTAGCGCGGACTTAACGGCTCCAGGATTGAAAATTGTGAATTACACGTAAAAGTTGAAAGCAGAACATTCCTCTGCTTTATTTTGAAATATTCTCCGGCTATATAGAAATGAACGAAGGGAGGAGGAAATCAGTAAACATAGCAGGAGAGACGATATTGAATTAATTGTTAACGAAAAGCGTAAAAATCACAAGACATTCACATAGTAAAAACGCGCGGGTCATAAAAACTCAAGATTTAAAAAACAAAGAGAAGAAAACAATAGAGGGAAAAAAAGTTCTTTAGGAAACTGCACGCACTCGGCGCAATCTTTGAAAGCAAGCTTTTCGGAAAACATTTTGGGAAAAAAAAAACAAGCGAAAAAAGAGGAAAAGAAGCAAAAAACGATATTTCGTCGATATCGCATGTCTTAGGATTTTCTCGCTGTCTTAGAGTAGTGAAGTAGTTACTAGTTTTACTATATTATATGTATGTTTCGTTTGTGTTTTTCCCCTGGTGAAACTGTTGAGGCTATTACAAAACATTTTGAATGTGAGTCATGTTTTTACGTTAAGTCTCATTTGTCTTTTATTATTACAATGTGCTTGTGCATTGTATATCTGTTGTTTTTGCGTTGGTTTTAAGTCGTTAAACTTATATTGATGGTAATATAAGGATAACACGAGCGTGTCAAAATTCAAAATTGTCGTCATGTTCTCAGATTTCATTTCGATTGATTGTTTGTTTGATTTCTCAGAGGGAGAGAGAGGGGGAGCCTGTCATATCGCACACTAACGGATAGAAAGTGAACGAACGAAGGAACAAACGAACGAACGAACGAACGAAGACTCCGGGCGAAAATCACTTCTGCAAGCCTGATAAATAGGATATATCTATATATATATATACAATCAAATCGTGTGTGCGCGCGCGGAAGGGGGGCTGAGAATCGCATTGTCGATTGTGGTTTTCTTCCCCTCAAATAGGTTGCATTTTTTTTTTCTTAACGTTGTTAGACGCGGGGCGCCTCGCTTCGTCGCGGCGTTCCCCGGGTGGAAATGTTCCTTTAAAGTAGCGAAGTTGAGCGACACATATTGTTCTATGCAGAGAATACGTACGTTAGATATATGCGTTATATAGCCACATTGCTCATTCCCTGCAGAAGTGATGATGCCACCCATCCTGTTTGCCCTCGCGAGAGGCAACTTAACTCGGTTCGCTGCGTATGCTGGCCAAGGGCTCAACCATCCATAGATATTATATTTTTTACAGAAGTGTTCATAGATTGAGCCAACTTGGCGCGGCGCCGACGGATATGTTACACGCCTCCCCCTCTCCTCGACGATCTGTGAAGACGATTAATTAAAGGAGAAAAAAAAAGGGAAAAAATGTGATAATGATTATTCATGAAATAATAGTTAAAGAGAAACTTAAACAAAATAGCACAATCGCTGGGCATTATTTACAAAGTGCTAGCAAGCCTAATGTCAGCAGCCTTGTCGTATTTGGTATTTAAAAAAAAAAAATGAAATTGAAAAACGCCGAATTGCGGACGGATTTTTCGCGGAACATCCAACGCTTTTGAAGAGACACACGCGCGCGTTATTAATACGGGATTGATTTCCCGAGCGCGCGCGCGCAAAAGAGAAAGACAGAGAGAAAAAAAAAGAAAAGAAAATCGGGAATTGAAATGGAATTTGTCCGACGTTCGGCTTCCTCATACTCCATTGCATATAGACGATAATTTTGTGAAGCACACCTATGACCAGCGCGAGCTGCGAGCCCGGAAAAAGATATAGCTATGTATACGTCGATCAACGCACTTTCATAATCGCCCAGTCAGATTTCGATTACTGCCGGTACGATATGCCGATAACGATATTTTGCAATAGGCCTCGAAACACTTTGCATTCGTACGCGCTCACGAAATAGCATCCTGCGATACACTGGACTTTTTTATACGTATAGATTAAACGACACGCGGTTTCTTCGGGCTTGCGGTCGCAAGTGTGATAGGTGCGCGAAGGAGTATTCATACGACACACAACATATCCACACACGCAACATATAGCAGCAAGGTAATAGGATTACATTGAATACACTACCTCAAATCAATAGTAATATGGATTTACAGTAATACGGGGAAAAAAAAAAGAGAAAAACTCCGTAGCGGTCGCGCTCGCTCCGTTGTTGTTACGAACTTGGATTCTTTACGCCGACGTTTTTTTACGGAACGTATTTCCACCGAACTTTGTTGTGAAGGATGTATGTACAGTGGATTTATTCGCCTTAGAACACTCTCGCCAATCCTATATTAACCCTAGGAGACGCAGGTGTAATTTTACAGTAAATCATAGGACTTCCTTGGAGACTGCGATCCTGCGATGATCGAAAATTCATTTAAAAAAGAATTGTAGATCTAGAGCGGATCTCCATTCCGTTTTTCGTTTTCCGATGATTTGAACGACTTGTAAGAAAGAAATCCAGTTGACGTTTAAAATGTTTCAATCCATCCCAGACCTTTATTCAGCACGGGATAATGATTGAATTAGAATTTGATGTTTAATTGGTCGTTAACTCGAGCATTTAACTCGACATTCCCGTTGGATCCCGTGTTTCCCAGGGTTATAAGGAAAGGACCTACAAATGTACAAATATATATATTAGGAAGATATTGCGAGAGCGTTGCCGCTGCGGACTTTTAAAAGAGTAGTCCTTCAAATCCAACAACGCTGCCGAATGCCGAACTGAAAAAAAAGAAAAAAAAGAAAAAGGAAAGAAAGAAAAGTATCAAGAAGTATCTTTGCAGCAGAGACGGAATGATGATAGGGATGATTTATTGACTACATTCATAGTCTTTGAAGAGTAACGACGTTTGATTTGTATATTGGTGAATTTTTCTGTAATTTTATGTACACTATATAAATGACAATTCTCAACGTGTGAGCGAGAGAGACTGTGAGAACGGAGAGCGAGAGAGAAATAAAGGGTAAGACAGAGGAGAGAAAGAGAGAAAGTTTACCTTGTACATTTAAAAATTGTGGTTATTACGAATGAATTATTATTAATTATTATTATTATCACGGATTATACTATGATTATTATTATCATCATGTAGAATGCTTCTTACTGACTGAATAAAATGTTTTCAATGTCTAAGATCACCACCTTTTCGCTATATACACAACTTCTCCAATATATACATGTATTACATTTTTATATTGAGGCACTCGAAGATAAGTTATACATTCAGAAGTTTTGTATTAATCATTAATTAAATCTTCATTTCAAAACAGTTTTCATAATCGCAATTTTCTTGTCTTTTCGGCAGATTTGCTGCTTTAACGTTTGTACTCTTCTACGTAAATGTTTAATCTGAAAACTGCTCGTCTTCCTAATTGCTTCCATATTCGAAGCGTTCATATTCCATATTCTTTCAGGCGAGATTCTCGTTCCCCTGTCTTGAGTTGCTTTCTGCAATAAGGAAAGCGAAGTGTTTGTTCCTTTGTCACATTTTGAAACTGCAATGAAATTTATTCCTTAATCTTCTATGCATATAAACCTGTCCTAACATTATCAACCAAAAGTATGTAATTTGCGAAACTTACGAACGGCAGAATGTTGGTCGAGGTTACTTTCCGTCTTCACTTGAGTGTTTAAAAACTTGGGTAGTGCTGACGCTGAAATAAATCAACATAATTTTATGAGACAAAGATTTATCTAAAAAAATCTGAAACTATATCAATAAAAAAAACAGGTCAAATCCAAGTTAGAAAAAATTGATGAAAGAAATACTTTTGATAATGGTATAATATTTTTAATCGATTATCAAAACATTTTTATTTTGTTTCACCTGTTTCGACTGTATCCATCTTGTCATACAGATCCTCAAATATCTGTAATTATGTATATTGATTAAAATTCTCATTTATTTTTAGTTCTATAAAAAGTTCTATGGTATCATTGGTTTTTTTTCCAACGCTTACATGTGGAACAGCATTTTCTCTCAATCTCACGTACACCAAAGACGTACGATCTATATGTTCTTCCTTGAAATGAAGAGAACACAGACGACTTCTATTGTTAATATTTTTGTTCTCGAGTCTCAATATCCTTATCCATTCTGCTCTTCTGACAGGATCGGAAGGAAATCTGCAAAGTGGCGGTATATCATATAAAAAAATATACGATAATGTTACTTGTTCGTGTTTACATTCAATTATAGAGCAAGAATATTTAAAAAAAAAATGTAATTTATAAAAATTACGAGAATTAGAAAAAGATTACTTTATTTTTCAAGTTACGTTAAGGTATTAACCTTATACTCACACATGAAACGTTATTTTCATTACTTTCTCTAATTCAATTTGCACCACGGGCTTTCTCTTAATATCCATGGTATTTCCACATGCAATAGCGGCGCAACGTACAGGCATCCTTTCCTCCTATAAAAAACGTTCTTTGTTATTTTGTTTACATGACAGATCGCTCTGAAGTATACCGCTAGTCGCGGCCATGCCTGAATAAACAATTTTACACAAGCCTATGGGGCAGCAGGGCAGAAACGTGTGTCCTAGGAACTTCAGCTACCGATATTTTCGTTCCCAGAAAGCGACTCTTTCTATTGGACATTGAGCGCATCGTGAAGTTGCCTCTTCGTGAAATTGCTCCGAACTCCGAAGTGGTCCTTGATTCTTGAATGAAACAACGTGCCGCAACTCCGTGAAGTTGCCTCCGAATCAACTTCGCGAATTTGCGTTTGTGCGCGATCTACTGGGTTATTTTCGCACCTCATTCGCAATGCACTCAATGGAGACATTCCCATCTAGTGCGATTCTCGTGGTTGACGATCATTTGCCACGCTTCCGAATAATTGTTTACAGCGATCGAATTAATTAATTAAAAGATCGAGATTACACTTTTTATTCACAGCGAAATGATTAATGACAACTTTATGCGCAGTTAAGCCGATAGTTAAATCGTTACGTTTGCATTTATATTTCTCGCTGGGTTTCCGCAATTTTCGTTTTACGTCTTTTTAATAGATTATATAGTGGTTGCGGTTGACATGTTGCCAAATAATATGTTTAACAACCGGAATTTTACGTCCCGCGTTCTTCCAAAACAGACTTATGCGCACTTCGCATTATGGGTCGAAGTGTAAAGCGATTCACCTCCTTCGACCGATGTTACAAGGTAAAATTAATCTTCGACTCTGATAACATCTACTAGAAATGACTCATCTATTGTGCGATCCTTAATCTTTTTTTTTTTTTAATTCTTATTTACTTTCAAGAGCACGCTACCGTCAAGGGCTGGTTGCTCACCGATAAACTCTGGAGAACATTAGACCACGTTAGACGGGTCATTCAAACATGGACCAGCTCATTGACATAGACGATGTTGAGACTGGGATGCGCTCTTCCAAGAATTCGACGATACCCTTCGGTTGCATCAGCTCAAACTCGATATGCTACGTCGCCATCACGATCGCGACCCTGGCCTTCCTGGGCACCATCGTCTTCATCTGCAGAGACTACATAAAGCTGCTCCTGTACTGGATCGAGCATCAGAACGCCTGGATCATCGCCGTGATCTTCATAGGCTTGTTCACAGTGGTGTCGTTCCCGATCGTGATCGGCTACCTGTTCCTCATCGTCGCCAGTGGCTACCTGTTCGGCGTGGTGCGCGGCATGGCGATCGTCTTACTCTCCGCCAATCTCGGCATAGCTATTGCTCACGTTACTCTGGGCCTGCTGTCCACCAGGCTACCCATAGGTGCCCTCTTACAAAGTGACACGGCGAGGGCGATACTCCGCGTGATATCTGGGCCCCAGGCCTTCAAGATTGTGCTGTTCGCGCGGCTCACCCCGATCCCTTTTGGCCTTCAGAACACTATTTTTGCAGTACGTACCTCGGCGATACACGTATACTCCCGCACGCGACTCGCGACAATGTTGTGTACATTTATACGTGTGTATGATTAGGTCAGTAACATAGGTGGTTTTCATTACCACGTAGCCAGCGCGATAGGTTTGCTGCCCGCCCAATTGGTCAACGTTTACCTGGGCAGCAGTCTGAGATCGATGCAGGATGTGCTGGAGGATAGATCCACTGCGGCGACCGGCTATATAGTATTTTGCTTCCAGGTGCGTCATACATCTCTTCAAAGTCTTTGCAGGAAGAAGTAAATAACCGAATAATTTTTCTCACTGTTATAGATATTAGTAGGAGTCTCGCTGATGGTTTATATTGTACAGAAAGCACGAAAGGAGCTTCAGTTGACGTTGTTCGAGGCTGATCTCGCGTCCATGGCGAATTCCCCTCATTACGTTCTCGACGGTCTACCAGACTCTAAAATAATCTTGACGAATTTAATTACGTAATTCTTTTTTCTTTTTTTTTTACTGAATATTATATGCATTTTGACAGCTCGCAATTTTATTACGAGCAACAGCCGACTTCTTTCTCCATAGTTATTATATTTTTAATATTATTACTTCTCTGTGTATCTTCCAGATATGTATTTCGCTAAGACTTTATCGATGGTGCTTTTGAAAATTTAGGCTTTTGAATACAGGCGTTATACAGGAACTCGTCAGAGATATTTAAGTCTCACCAAAGCTAACGTGATTTTAGTACCAAACAAAGCTCCTAGAGCATGTGATGCGTGCATGTATATTTTGGTAAAAAAAAATGGATGGAACAAGGGGATGATGGAACTGCAAATCCAATGTAAAAAGCTTCCTTGGAATAAGAGCATATTATAATTTATATATTGCTCATATATATAATATATATATTAATGATAGAGACTGAAACTTTACATTTATACCTTTTGCAACGTTATCGATCAATTATTGGTCTCTTTCAGTTCTTTATAGTTTGAAATTTGTTGTTAACGTAATGATATTAATGTGCATTTGTCCGTTGTTTTTTCTCGTGCACTGTATATTCCATTTGTACATTATTATATTATAAAATATAAAGAGATACAATTATATCTGTACGATATAATCCTGGAAGGAGAATGCGTCCCGGTGACAGGAAAGAAAGAAAAAAATGTAATAAATTTGTCATTCTTCAACCGAATTTACGTGTGTAAATAAATTCCAAACTCGTAGTCCTTTTCTCTCTGCACTGTGTACTTTGTAAACATTTATTATCTGACTAGAACTTCGGATGCATGTATATCGACGTTTCGCTCACGTCCCGAAACTCGAAGAAGGATGTATGTACCTGTTCTTCCAGCTTCGAGACGTCTAATATATCTGGTATATAGGTATATTTAGAGGAATGGCGGCGTCGTCTCGTTCTGTGCCTGTATACATTTTCGTCTCTACTCTTTATATATCTCTTTTTTTCTCTATGTATACCCTTCAATCATTTTTTCCCCTTTTTTACAATTCCGTTATCTAACTTACTTAACTGGAATCACATTATAAAAATCGTCTCGACGTTCCTTACATCGTCTAATTGTATATGTACAAAGATAATGAGCGACTGGATATTCTTAGTAGCTATTTAGTTTTTGCTTTTCTATGTTTCACACTATACATATAATTGCATCATTCTCGCGTGTGCCTCTCTCTCGCTCTCTCTCTCTTCGGTAACATTTTAAACTCGCGAGAGGCTGATTACATATGTACAAGATGCATTTCGGTCAACAAACAATAAAGTAAGCGCAGCGCACCGATAATAATTATGACACAGGAATAGATGACTGACATCGTGGATATTTACATGCTAACGAAAACTTAATTTCTGAAATTTATACGTGTACGGGTATTCTACTGTGGATGATTGTTTAGAAGGGAGCTGAAAGCTCCTTCGGGGAAGTCTATTATTAACTCGCGTCATAATAATACACTTTCAGATTTCATATCTTGTCGTTAAAAGGCATTTCCGGTGAATGAACTTATTCTTAGATTATGAACAAAAGATACGGAGCTGTTATATCTAACATCATTTTGCAAGAGAAAATAGATCAACGAACGGGATATTTCATTCAATTTGACTATTTCTGAAACATTTCTGTTTCCTTTGATAATGCGGGAAATACGCAAGGAAGCAATTGTTTTGTTCAATTGGAAGCAACATATTATGGCCGGTACAATAAAACTCTTCTGTATTTAACTAATACTTAATATTTAAATAACAAAATCTCCTCATTTAATTAATTATAATTCGACATCATAATTAATTAAATTAAGTACAACTGATTAAATTAGTTACAATTTAAGATTACAATTAATTAAAGAAGGAAATTCTATATGTAAATTGACCATAATATTTTCTGTCTTTCTTTGTCATTACGTCTCTTGAAGCCAAAAAATTACGCATGTATTTCGCTAAACTCCAGATTAATTTGTCGTGTTTAGCGAAGCTATATAATAATTTCTTGGCTTACATACTTTCAGTAGAAAGTAGCGTACATCCCGGTGACGTCAAGTTGCATGAAACATCTTGCAAGCGTTAAATCGCGACGCTTTACTAGGAGCTTTTTTTTAGCGCGCTATCATCTAGCCTTATTTTTCTTCTGTTCATTCGACGAATATATTATTTCAGCAAACATAATAATAACAACAACTTTATGGCCACATTTTAAACACATAGCTATAGAATATAGAAGAGATTATATATAAAACCGATCTCTCTAGTTTACTTACGTATCAGCTAACCAGTCCGTTAGAAAGCTATCGATATCACAAAGTTCCGAGGGGGTCGATCTCAAATAAGTCGCGTAGGTAAGTATAAATAACACGTAGAGTGCTTTGTCTCGAAGAACTACTTGCGTTTCATAAAAAAAAAGAACTCTAACAATCAAGTTTCTTATTGTAACAGTAAAACAAATCATAACAAAGATGAAATAAATAGGGTTGCGAGAGACAGTTATGTTAACGTTGAACCCGAAATACGCTGCAACCAATTCTTTTTCCCAATACGGTATCGAAAATAGAAAAAAAATAAATCACACCACAAGCGTGGCGAAGCTCGTCGTAAATCTACAAAAAAATTAAGATTACTTTACAAATTGCAACAAAGTTATTGTCGAACGAAAAAACCATATAGCGTAAACAGAGAATATTCCGCCGTCGAGATCTCACGACCCGCTCGCTCCGTCATTATAACGGCAGGAGATCGATCAGATTCGCCCGCGGCTGCGTCAACGATTCCGGGAAGAATTCTGCGAGTTTGTTGTAAAGTTCAGTTCGCAAGTTATGTACGTCACGCGCGTTGACGCACTGCTGCGTCGCCACGCCAGTCGTCAGTTCGTTCAAAATCGTTTTCGAATGGGAGGCGTCCTCTAAATTATTCTGTTTCCGGAATAGGATCGACGTCAAGAGTTGGAACTGCGAAGATAGCAACCAGCGATTAGCAAGTGAGGCGACATTGCGATTTGGCGAATAAAAGTAAATGAATGAAAAAATGTATATGGATATAAACCTCTTTCGTTTGTTGCGTGTCACTGTGATCGATAATCTCAAAGATCTTCGTCTGCAGGTATTCGAGGGCCTCTATACTGTTGCTCAGAGCGAGCTCTGTGAACTTGTGCTTTCTAATAATCAGTTTGCATTTTTTCAGAATCTGCTCGGCCGTGGGTCGGCGCAGTTCTAGTTGCCAAAAATCGTCGAGTCTCAAATTTGGAAGGCAAGATCTGCCTGGGTTGCCGCCGAACAGGAAATGAACCTAACGAGGAAATTATTTGCGAAATATTATTGAATCTATCGTCAAACGGACTCATTTTATTTAATACAGTAATAAAAAGGCACAATTAAAATTTGAATTTATTTAAATGTCAAATAAATATTTGTCACAATTTGTCACAACGTACCTTTCTAGTGTGATCATAAACAAGCTGATGCGCGAATCGTGGGCACGGTTCGTAATCTTGCATCTTACTCCAGTATTTTTCACCGACGTTCTCGTTACGATATATACAAGACCATTTGCTGTTTTGAATATTGTACACCCAAAAGGAATTTTGCACATTGTCGTCCCTCTTATCCTTGTCCTTGCTCAAACCCTAAAAAATATTGTTATATCAAGTAATAATAAATTAATCATTTACAAATAATCCATATAATCGTGAAAAGATTCCTATAATAATTACAAATTTCTCATATTAATTAATTACGCTTCAAATTAAAGATCGTTAAGTGAGATACAAACCGATAGAACGTAAATCTCGTTGAGTTCAGGATCGATGGTCGCTCTCTGCGTGAAGCCGGCCGCGGGAACGTGATTAGAATCCTTCGTCGTGCCAAACTCGTTGTAGCTTATATACTCCACGTGCTGCGTATCGACTTCGTAAGTGAAGAAATCGCTCAGATATTCCTTGCCTCTCTGTCCAGCGAATATGTATAGTTTTCTGGACCGCTAAAAGATCCAACAAGATCCCGCTTTTCAAATATCTCTTCACGCGTTTGCCGATTTGTTTATTATTATTTCTTTCGTGTTAAAGAAATAAAGTCAAGCATGAGAATACCAACCGGGTGAAACAACATGGAGTGGCCAGCGCGGGATCTGTAAATCGGCATGTCTCTTGTATACGGTTTATCGGCGATATCACAGGCAAGTCTGACCCAGGTGCCAGTCGGCACGTGATAAGAGTATAGTCCTGAGAAATGCGGCTCCGGTATTAAACCATGTTCGTCGGCACTGCGCAAATTGGAAGAATGATGTCAGAGAAAGGTGGAGGAGGTATAAAAAGTTTCGAAATCATACGTAAAAGTAATATTATTGAAAGATAGCGCACAAAATCGCTACTTTTCTTTCTCTTTTTAACGTAACTTACCTACTCGGATGAGTCAGTACTCGTCCACCAAAAACGTAGATGGTTCGCTTCTCCACGTCCATTGACATCTGATGGTCAAATACGAGCGGTGGCCCACCCATCGTTCCCGTGTCCTCCGAGATCTGCGTCCACTTATTCGACTCGATATCGTAAACGTAAAAGTCGCTCTTCAAATTCTCGCAAGTACGATACTGCGTGTCTAAGTACCTGCCCAATGTAAAGAGCTGCCGTCTCTGCGGGTCTAAGCACATCTTGTGGCATGAACGTGCGCTCGGCCCTCCCTAGGAATTACAGATCGCGATAGGTGTGAAAATAAAATGAGTAGGCATACGTGATCTGACAATTTGTATAGACAAAACATTTTTAATTAAATTAAATTACTTATCAAAGATGCGACACGAAAAAATCGTCAAGACACATAAGTGCGGAATTTATTTTATATTTATTTAAAATCTCTTCACATTTTGTAATATATAACTATATATTTTGTATCTTACGATTGTACTTAAAAAAAAAATCCGCTTTATTTATAAAGAAACTCATTAATGATTCTGTTTTCTCAAAATATTACTCGACATCTTCAACACAGAGAAGAAATATCGAATAAACAAAACACATTGTTTGCACGCTGTCGGGACGAGATATGTAGTGCAATGTAGTGGAGAGATAAGAGTTCAGTTGCGTATTATTGCGGTATGTCAGGCCACGTCGTAGCGTTGAATTAAATTGATTAAAAACACATTTATAGAAACACTACCGACCACCGCTTCAGTATCCTTGCATATGAGCGTCCACTTGCCGGCTTCTATATCGTAGGACCATAGGTCAGAGAGATCCTGATTACCGTCCCATCCACCGAAGAGATAAAGTACCTCAGCCGTGGGATCGAGCACCATCTGATGACCGCCCCGCATCCCAGGTTTGGGCTCGCTAGACGATAACTTCGTCCAAATTGCTCTATAAGTTTGAGCATTGATATAATCGTTTAAGAGCCCCACTAAAAAGCGGATTCAACAATGTATAAGAGTCATGGCTGTGTAAAACGAGACAAAGGGGAATTTACGTCATCAGACTTACTCGTGAGCGCGTTGCTGATAAAACGTTCCGCCTGCAGGTGATCGCCTTTGGTAACCAAAAGATCGTAAAGAGTCGACAATCGCGGATCCTCCAGTGGGACTCCGGTGACCCTCTGCAGAGTCTCGACGATTTCGGGCTGTTCCATTTGTCGAAAGTGTTTCATGCACAGTCTTATTATCTCCTTCTGCCGATACTACAACACGAAAGATCCATTAGTTTCACTTCAGAGTGCTTTATATCTCGTGTGCTTGATGACGCATTTACCATATTGAACCACTCAAGACAAGGCTTTACGATCTTGGGGTCATTGATGCCGGTTAATCTGATGTGCCATATAGAAAAGTTGAAGCTGGGACCCCACGACTGCAGCGGAAGTACCTTTATGTATCGGATAGGAAAGTAATTCCCTTCGTTTCCCAAAACATGCTTGAGATCGAATGTCTCTGGGATGGAATCGTTCCTCAGTCCGCTGAAACGAATGAAACATTATCTGGTTAGGTAAATAACGAAGCAATTGGCTCGTGGAGAGAGAGAGAGAGCAATCGTCGGCAAACCTTTCGAGGAGTTCCATCATATTCTCAGGTTCCAATCCGCCGAATATCTTGAATTTCTTTATATTACACACATGGGTTTTCTCATATTTGCCAAAAGTAATGCACTTGACGACGGAAGGACTTTGAAGCTTGAGGATGAGAAACTGAAACGCACACAATCGGCGAGGTAAGTGACGCGACGAGAGGAGCGGCGATGTGCGATACGTACCTGAGGGTGATTGTCGATGTCGGAGGACCAACGCGAGGACTGATCCGATGGTATATCGACGATAATATTTCTGAAAAAAGATGTTCGGGGTGTATGAACGGTAATGAATAAATCTCGCTTTCGCGATTTTAACACGCATATCGTACGCGCGAGGCGGCTTCCGCGGAACGTTCCCGTTTTTAGGTTAGAAACGTGCGGTCGGTCGACGACGGGTTCCCCGACCGTTTTTCCGACGATACGAATGGACTTACGGACGTCGGGGGCACTCACTCGGGTATGTAACAGGAAGAATAACTGGAGCACTTGTAAATCCGATACTCCAACACCTTTTGAAAATCGCCACTCTCGCTCGACGCCATGTTACACAAGTGACATAACCTTCAACGTTCGGGGATACCTGCGAGGGCTGCGAGCGCTCGCGAGCTCCGAGTCCGATCCGAGTCTCCAACTACTCCAACCTCCAATTCGATTACTCGAGCTCGAACTCGAGCGAAAATGAAATTTCGGAGGCGCTGATTGGTCGTCAAGCGGTCGTCTTTCTCGCTCTTGGAGAGAGATGCACATTATCTGCTGTCTCTCTCGCTCTCACTTTTACGTTTCCCCCTGCCCCTGCATCGTCCCTGCCCGGCTCATTGTGCGACCAAAGGATTGAAGGAAGTGTCTTTGACGTGTCGTCAGCTGTCCGCGCATGAATGCGATTGCGAGCCCGTGCCAGTCCAGTCCGTGGGTTGTGGGTTTGAGCGATCGCGGAGCACGCTGTGCGCGCTTTTGCGCGGACCTGTACCACTGACGTCTGACGTCCGTGACGCGGGCGCGGGCGTCTCGGTCGTACACGTGCGCAGGTGGTCAATTAACAATGGTCCAGATATGAGAGAGGAGTCTGGGATTTAGACGCTCGTTCCGGGTCGAATTATCGGCAAATCGTACGGTGAACGGCCGCGCGGGCCGTGCCGGGAACCCCTCGTCATGGTACGTACATACGAACATACGTGGACGACGTGACACAACCGCGAGTATCGCGGCCTCGCGACACGACGGATCCGCAGATCAATATGCCCGTGTATTGTTCCTTGCCGAGCAGGAGGTAGGCGAGACGGCGTGCGACAACGACAAGGAGACGATGGACGGCGAGCGGCGGCGGCACTGCGAGAGCGACGAGGTCGAGAACTCGGACGAGAGCAGCGAGAGCAGACCGTCCGGGGAGAGGTGGGCCCCGGTCGGCGCCAACGACGGCGACAATGAGTTCGCGGACGAATACAAATACGTCAACGCCAACGTGGAGAAGTACGTCTACCAAGTACCAGTTTCGTCCTTTCGCTCTTTCCTAAGAACCATATGTTCTGCCGTAAAGCCCAGTATAAGCCATTCTCACGAGAACATATGTTTTGAAAGAATAACATGAGCTTTAACTCGTTCATTACGTATTGCAATTGCTTCGTAACAATTTTATCTATTACATTGCTCAATATAAAGATTTTCTATTGAGCAAAAAGCAGACACAACTGTATCAAAGCTGCGTTCAATAATTGTCAAACATTGTAGATAAGATAATTCTTGTTTTTCGCTAGCCTCGCGTATGACATGGAGAGGGTGAAACTGCTGGAGGAAGAACAGGAGATGCTCAACTCGTCTTTGATAGCGTTAACCACCCACTTTGCTCAGGTGAGACGATCAAAAGTGAATTCGCTTCGCAATCGTCACCTCCTTGTTCGTCAATTAATGAAATCCATGTACAGGTTCAGTTTCGTCTTCGACAAATCGTGGATGCGCCGGCCAGCGAGAAGGAGACGTTGCTCAAGGAGTTGGAGGAATTTGCATTTAGGGGAATACCGGACGTTCCGAATAGCTTATTATTAGAGAGTGGATCTGTCACGCCAATCTCCCCCGTATCCTATGATGTAAGCCACATCTGAAAAGCAAATTTTCCGCAATTTTTTGGCATAAGCCAATTTTCTATGGTGCTCTTGTTGCCTTGTGATATCCTTGACATTTTTTATCGCTTTTTTTGGCAACGTTTTTGTAGCTTTGATGCTTTTTTATCGTTTGTCTTACATCTAGTCATTGTTAAGACGTTTTTATATTTTATTCTTTTTTTTTTATCTTGTGTTATTTGTTTAAGATATAAATTATATTTATGTCTTCTCTTTTATACTATCTCTAAATGTGCAATAAAAGTTTTCCACACATTTTTTTCTCTATTTATCCATTTTATTTTAATACCTTCACGCATCTGATCCTTTGCTCCATGCGTAGTTAATTTAGATCGTGGATAATAGCTTGTGTTGTTTGTTGCAATTTTCCAAGCTTTTTTTAGCTACAGCGCGATTACGTAGAGGAGTGTTTTTCCACAGCAATTTATTTAATTTAACAGCTGCTCGATATTACTCGATAGCTCTTTAATCGCGTCGGATGTAACGTAACTGTAGGTGACTGGTGTAATCACTGACGCGGAAGTCGAATCCAAAATGGCATTGCAACGAACAAAACAGAGAGAACTGATAAGCCAGTTGAAATCTCAGTTGGAGGATCTGGAAAAATACGCGTACGAGACGGGCGACGCCGATCTACCGCAGAGCGTTATTCTGGAGAGGCAAAATATTATAATCAGTAAGTGCTATAAGAAATCAGTAATCAGAAATATGTATTGCAAGGGAACGGAAAGTAAAACAACCGCTGATGTTTACAGGTCATTTGAAAGAGAAGTTGAACTTCGACGTCGACGATCTGTGCAAATTACCGGCGGACGATCTTAGGTGGCAAGTCGATTATGCCATAAGTCAAGTACGTTTAAAGCGATCTCGAGATCTACACTCCCAAAACTATTGGATGTCCCTTTGTTGATTTGAAACATGAACTTCTCCTTAATCGATAAATACATATAATTTTCGATTAATTAACGATCGAAAATAAGAAACGAACTACGTTTCCTAGAGGAAAAATAGATTAAACTGTATACCTTTAATTGATTTTATAATATGTAGACTTTAATAAGAGTCCATAATTCAGAATTCACTTACAGAAATATAATGTCAAAGATTGAAAAAGCGATTCTTCCTACAGAAAAATAATTGTCAAATTAATACTTAATGAACCGTGGTTGTAAGGATCCGGTGCTTTTGGGATAATTTATGTAACACGCTATTTGTTGTCATCTGAGAGAGAAACAATCCATACATCCATGATATGATTATATGATAGATCGTCAGCCCATTGAAGATGAAGGAGCAGCTGGTCTCCCAACTCAAGACGCAGATCGCCGATCTGGAGCGTTTCATAAACTACCTTCAAGGCGAAGTCAGCACGGAGAGTTTAGCGTGTACGTGCGCGTGTCCGGTACACGCCAGCGGTTCCGGGACCTCGTCGGCCTCCTTTGGCTCCAAGCGGCGCTTTGACCGTGGGAGACCCATCCAGGATGAAGCAGGTGCCGCCAATCAAACTAGGACCTTGAACACCGTGCGTAAGGTGGTCGCGCTTTTGCACATGTTCCTGATGTCGCAGTTGGGTTGTGGCAGCGAACGGATGCGACGGAACTTTGGCGGTAAGAACCCGGTGCATAATTGGCGCGATCTGCGTACCCGACTGGACATCGCCGTGGAGCACGTGCTCGAGACGATCGCGGAAACGTCGCAGCAGCAGCAGCAGCAGCAGAGGCATGCCGACGACGAGGAGGATGTCGATGATATCGACGACAATGAGAACGACTACACGTCCGACTCGGACTCGGCGTCGCACGCGAATGCGAAGCTCACGTCCGCCGTGAGAAAGCATCTTGCCACCTCGGTCAGGGATCTCATGCAGCACGGCCTGACTGCGGATGTGCTGCGTTCCGGGTCCAGCGTGGTGCCGTTTGTCGGCTGCTTCCCGCAGCGCGGTATCACGCCGGCGAATTTCATGCACGCCTGGGAGTTGATACTGAAATACTATGAGATCAAACACGGACGCCGTTACAATTCCAGCCCCGCGCAGAAGCTGTCGCAGAGCTTCAACCTGGACCTCGCGGCCGGGAGAATAGCCTCCTCGAAACAGGTAGACTATTTTCGCCTCCAGACGAGGCATCAGAATATGATTAGGAAACTATAACAGTAGAATTCTGATCGTTGTAATAATTTCCGAAGACCATTCTCCTCTATACAATTTCTTGGACGTTCTGCAAACTGAACTGCTATTGTATCTTCATATGTTTTAATTTTTCTTCTTGTCTTGTCCGTTTAGAGTTTACTGACGACTATAGGTAACATCATCGCTTCTCACAGTCCATACAAACGAAGTTACGACTCGCATTTCAAGGCATTCGTATGTGCAGCTTTGAAGTGAGTAATAATGCGATTGCGTCGCAGTCAAGCTATCAAAATTGACTATTCGTTCTATAGCTGCTAATTATAAGTAACAACTAATTTGGTGAATAACCGTTATTTTCAGCGCAAATAAACTCGTGATATGGTTAAAGTTGATTCTGCAATGCCAGTATCTTCTGGAAAATTATTACCTTTCGTGGAGCTACGTTGTAAAGACAGGTACGTCACAACTAGAATAATTAATACCGCAAAGTGGAATTGCATTTTTCATAACGAAACTTCCAGGTTTCCAAGACGCGTTTCACACCTTGGATCGCCTTACCAGTTACAAGTTCGATTTGCCGGTGGACTTGGCGGTGCGACAGTTTCAGAATATAAAGGACGCATTTTGATTGTACAATCTTGTCATTATCGTCTCATGCAAATGACAATGTAGGATGTAAACCGTATATATACTTTCAGTATTTTCTGTAACATAAGCCAATATGTACAAGTGAGGGACAACGGTATGCAAGTAGAGTCACTAAAAATAGAATACTTAATTAGTTCTCTCGAGTTCAGAAACGCGTTGAGAGATGTGAAAGTAATTTAAATACAAACGCTCGAACGTGTTGAGCTCTTTCAGAGTTATCAAAGTCATTAATCTTTATTGAAATAACGTTTCTACTAAATGTAAATTGAATTTTTAAAACTATCTGACTCAATATCTTATAACATTTTCTTGGTACTTTTAATCCAAGAGAAATATTTAAGTGCTCCGTTTTTAGAAACTCACGCTGTATACGAACACGTAAAGAACCGTTTAAAGTATCGATATCGCAAAAACATTTCTTTTTTTAGAGTCCCCTAAGTGTTCACTATATCAAATGCATTTAGAGAGTTGAATTGCAATAACTAATAGGTGTAATGATTATTTACTTTCTAAGGCATCATCAGTATTTGTATAGATGAGTTGTAAATGTACAAATGTGCTTTTGTTTTTGCTTGTTGAACGATAGGTAATATATATACATATAATTTGCATATTTTAATTAGACCTTAATCGAAATCTATATTGTATCTATCGAGATATTTTCCACCGCAGTACAGATGCAAATGCAACGCATTGCCTGACGTGTTAAAGATGCAAGAACTGAATCGAAGCTAGTCACTTCGAAAAAGAGCCATTCCATATTTTGCACATTTGCGCCAAGTATCACTATATTTATGATGCATTTATGAAAGGAGGAAGCGTACCAAAGAGATACGTAATATTATAATCGCAACTAGAGACTTGCACTGAGCACTGTTTATATCGTAAGGCGTTTTATGTATATGTAAACACGTAAATTAGCGATAATGTAATATGTATATACGAGATGTGCAAACCCCCCAAACCTGCTTTTTATAAAAAAAAAAAAATGAATTATTTTAGATTAGTTCCATAAGCAGATAGAAAGACGGATAGAGGAAAGCACATATGGTTACAGAAAATATACTTATGATGCAAGGAACGACGTTAATTATAACATTCCTAGGCAATTTCCCTATTAGAATAATTAATATAACACATTACATATAGTTTTAATTTAAGCGACAATCAATTCCTAGAATCCTGAAGGATGTTCAGATATTTTATATACGACACAAGGCGCAATAGAGTAGTGGAGAAAATAATTCGGAGTAATACGAAATTGGTTGTTTATTTCTTGCCAAGGTTGCACACATCGGGATAGAGTTTCATACTTTTTCTCGAGGCGTTCGTAGTACAGTTAGACCGATTATTGGATTTAGCGTGACACAATTAGAGTCTACAACGGAAAGAGCGATCTGAACGGTACAGCTGGTATTATGTAATACAGTAGAAATATAGGTATATAAACGGTATTGTCAGCGGTACAGAGACTCGTGATAGACACGTTATCGATTATTTACAAAAATCATTACACCGATTATCTGCTGGAAGAATTCGCACGAGTTACGTTACGTCGTCGGGTTGCCGTCATATTCACGTCAATCACCGAAGAATGGGGTTCGCGTCGA
The DNA here is from genome assembly GCF_030848805.1 of Temnothorax longispinosus. Lineage (NCBI taxonomy): Eukaryota > Metazoa > Arthropoda > Insecta > Hymenoptera > Formicidae > Temnothorax > Temnothorax longispinosus. The sequence goes on from NC_092368.1 coordinate 16,789,496, forward strand.
TATCGGCAATTATGTACGAACCCAACAGGTATACATGTAGTGGCAGTAAATTTTTTTTGTTGGTCACGGACGCATACGCGCCTGTCGCACCGATAACATGATCCAGAATTTTCACAAAAAAAAGCATGTACGCATTTACATAAATTTCAGGAAGTATATCGGATCGACCGAAAGGCATTTGTTCATTTTTTTCTCTTGTAGTACGATGTTACACTAAGAGAACGATGAACGTGAATTCAAAATAAAGCAAAAAATTACAGCTTATTGATTGAAGTCTATAAAATAGAATAAGCCCCCAAGATTAGCGTTGGCTGTTGGAATAATTCTGCCTTTTATTGATAAGAAACTGATATTACGGTATAAGTAGCATCTCAGCTAGACGACCGTCTTGTATACAACTCGTGTTCTTTTTCTTGACACTTTAATGACACCTATAGGTAATTATTTGCTTACTAAAGTGCTCTTTTCTTTTCTTCTTTTTGTGAAAATTCTGAACACCCGCGTACGGTACTACTTACACAGAATACAAATATACAATATAAAAAAGTTCGTGTGTATGTTTGTGTGTATATGTATATATATGTGGAAGATCGTCAATCGTCAATCGAGAGTGGACCTGTGTCCAGAACGTCTTGGAGCCTCTTTTGTAGGCAAAAATCTAGTTTTGTAATACGTAATCTTCTTCGAAGATACATATCCGAGACGTTTTGGAAATGAGCTCTTTAATTTTATCCTCGGCACGACGACACACGTGGTATCATGAGAAGGGGTCGCGATAGCAGTCTTCATTTCCGGTAGGGGCGAAAATATCTTACTCTCAAACTGACAGAAGCGTACCGTATTTTTTCTCGCTTTCGATGATCAGTTGAAACGCGCGAAACGGCGTTAATATTACTCGCTGAAATAAAAGCGACGAAAACGAAGAGTTATTGTTACGTGCAGTCTATGTATATCCTTAAACACCGGATAAAAAATACTTAAAAAAAAAAAGAAGAAACGTTCGTTGTATATATTTGCAGCATTGAACGATTCCTCGTAGCATACGCTGCTTAACAGTAAATGCTTCCTGGAATGTAATTGCGGCAGTGATGAGGTGGCTATTCAGTCGGTGCGTTTCGCTAAAATCACAGCAGGTAAAACGAAACGGCGAATTATCTTCCTAACAAGGCAGTCAGCAAGTCGAAAATCGCGAGCTACTAAATAAGAGACAACTAAACGAACGCGATTAGCTCTTTCTGTGGGATATTCTCCCGTCTTCGTGACGCACTAACACACGTTAATCTTACACACGATTAATCTCCTTTGTACCCTCGTGAGGTACGTGTTAGGAATTAAACAATAGTATATTCAAACAAGATCATGCGCGACGCAAACGCTGGGTGTAACTTAAAATTACGCAAATTCGCAGCAAATCCAGCTTGTGTCTGTAGGAGGAAATCGCGACGCGCCTTTGTTCTTGCTTAATTTACAACAAGTCCGTAGTATACATTCATTCAATGATTCGCTTTCGCTTAACATTCCTCATAATTCTTTTCCCGTTAATCTTAGCACATTAAATATAGGTATTATTTATGTCTTTTTCCTTTTTTTTTTTGGTACAGCAAACGACCTAACAACCTAACACACGTCTAACAATCAAGGAGCCTCTAAATATAACGTCGCTAAATGCGCTTTTATAGCCACACCGCATTTATACTATTTGTACAGACTCGACAGTGCTTTACTCGCAAATAAGCGTTACTTGAATTCGGACGCGGTAATTAGGACCGCCACGTTTCCGCGTAATGTCAAGATTACGGAACAATATTAGAAAACAACGAAAGAAAACAATGCATAAAGCAAGCCACGTTTAGTGAAAAAAGATTAAACGATTCGTAGACGCGTTTAAAAATATTATATAGATCTTTATAAATTTATGCTAGAGAGAGCAAAAACCAGGAGGATAAGAGTTTCCAAAAACCAGAGAAGTGGCAGCCCTAATTGGGGATAATTGGAAACTAATCGAACAGGGGATCGATCACGTAATTTCACGTAAAATTTTTCACTTTGCGCTCTATCCATTCTGCGTTAACTTTTTTTTTTATTATCGACGAGATCACGTTTCCACGTTTCGTCGAGTTACATGATCACGAGTTCACGTAAAAATGTTAATTTTTCACGTATCCGTCCTAAGGAAAAAGTTACGCGATCGCTGCCCAGTAAAAACAAGCGTGAAAATCTCCTCGAGCGGTATTCAGAAGATAAATTAGCAGTATTGTAGCCCGATAGGGACGTCTTAATTTTTAGACGAAATAGAAGATGAAGTTAACGTGTAATATATCGCGCTTCCGTTTTATACATTGGTCCTTTTCTCACTTCTCGCAACTGATAATTGATTCAGTATCGAAGCGGATCCAACTAAGAAGGCAGGCATTCCACATCACACTCATGATATACAATATTAAGTTACTTAGCTGGAAAGGTAATCAAAGAGTAAGTAGTAGGTACACACAAAGTGATGTTCCTTACTCTTAATTGATCGTCGCGCAGGGTGAAATTTGTCCGATCCAGAAGAACAACATTCTGTTTAGTTGCACATAAATAAAAGCATAACGTGTAATTCTGCGTATCAATTTCATGATTATTTATACAAAGTATCCGCGTGCTCATTATAATAAAAAAGAGCGTGATTTCTTGCGAAGAAACAAGCCGAAGATATAAAAATAAATCCTTCTCATTAAGAGGCATCATTTTCGAGAAAAATAAACAAAAACAATTCCACCTTTCTTTTCTCTCAAATTGTACAAATTTCACGCTATGCGAAAGTGTGAAAGAGAAAGAGAAATATCGATTATTACCCATTATTATTACATTCATACGCGAATGCGTAGCGGGACGCTGTCCGACTTACATTCCGCCTCCAAATCCTGCTTGATGCTGTCGAGAGTTTGATAGATCGTGCGGAAGGTAGGCCGATCGGACGGCCGCCTATTCCAGCAGAGCTTCATCAGATCGTAGATCGACTGCGGGGTATTGTCCGGGCAGCGCAGCACGTTGCCTTCCTTGATATACTTGACTACCTCCTCGTGCGTCATCCCGTAGTACGGCTGCAGCGCGAAGCTGAAGATCTCCCAGAGACACACGGCGAACGCCCATACGTCCGACTCGACGGTATACTTGTTGTAGAGTATACTCTCCAGCGGCATCCATCTGACGGGGATGGCGTCCTGCTCGTCCCCTGCATTATTAGAAATATGAGTAATATGACGATTAAAATTTCAAATTTCCGTGAAGAGGGTACAAGTGGCGTTACGCGAAGAGATATGAAACTTGAAAGATAATAATTACAAATTTTGAATATAAAGGAAGTGAAAGAGTGTACTTGAAAATTGGAAGCAACTGTCGAATAAATTTCGAAGCTCGACTGTTTTCTACTATAAAATCTAAAAATAACACTCTAAACAATAAAAATAAGGAGAAAATGACAACCTTTATAATAATCCTGTAAGTATATCTTCTGCGACAGACCGAAGTCGGCGATCTTGACGATCATCTGGTCATTTATCAGGCAATTGCGCGTTGCTAGATCGCGGTGAACGAACTTCCGGTCGGATAGATACACCATGCCGGATGCCACTTGCACCGCAATGTTGATCAGATCCATGTGCGAGAGGTGCGAAGGCTCGCCCGTCGTTGGGCCACCCTCGTCCGCACTGGGCACACGGATGACATAATTGCTGGGCGAACAAGAGCGCAAAAACTCGTTGAGATCGCCGCGACCCATGTACTCGAACAGCAGGCACATCGGCCGTCCAAGCGCGCACACGCCCAGCAGCTTCACGATGTTCGGATGATCGAACTCGGCGAGTAGGCACGCCTCCCGCTCGAAGTCCCGCAACAGGTCATCCGATGCCTCCTCTTTCAGCATCTTCACGGCGACGTTTGTGAACTCCTCGCCCGCGACCAGTCCCGGCGCTTTCGCCTGGAACACGCGGCCAAACGCCCCCTGACCTAGATCCCGCATGTAGATGATGTTGTTCCGCGGGAACTCCAGCTTCTCCAACTTGGGATTCAACTGCGCGCTCGTTTTGTGATACGCTTCGTTGCTCGGCAACTTATCTAGATCGATGTTCACGTCCTGCGAAGAAGAAAAATGTTTGAAAATCGTAACGTCGTCGGAAGAAGAATTGGAACAGTAGATAATCAAAATGTAAATATAAATGAAGAAGAAATATATTTAATAAAATAATTTTAAAACAATTAATTTTATATATAGATAATTTAAAAAGTATTATTATTTAATTACACACAAATATCGATTAAGCTTATATCAAATTGTTCTCAGTACTTTTTTCTTGGTAATTTTAAACATCTTTTTTTTACAAAATCGATTTCATCGATTAATAAACGTACTTGATTATCGGTCGGATTGTACCCTCGATGACGTTTGTGCAGTCTTTGACTCAGCAGGATAGACAATAGCGCACCGGCTACAATTACAAATCCCAACGCTGCCAGGATGAGTACCAGGGTGTTATTAAATAGAGTGTCCATCATTATGTCTTTTGGTTCGATTTCCACTTTAGTCGTAACATTATCTGAACAAAAAAAAAACACGTGATGTCAATGTTTCAATTATATTTTTAAATTGTAACGTATTACCGTTAACGTAAGAGAGAAGAGGAATTATTAAAATTATTAATGTAATTTATATATTAAGAATATTTAGTATATCGTGATTGTACCTACCACATACAGGAATATCGCAATGTTGCCAACGTATTGAAGGATCGGTTGTGAAGCACCACGGCATCGGCTCGTCGCCGCCCGCGTTTCTGCAGTAATTTTCACCCTGACGGATCTGCGGGAAGACGTCGGGCGGCTTATCGTGACTATGCGGTATCTGCACGCTCCACGATTGGCAGTCTAAACCGTATTTGGTCTTGTTGACCTTTCCCATGTAGAATCTACCTTTGTCTTTGATGCAATCGTCTACGAAAATCAATCGACATTATCCAATTAATTGATCTTGCAATTCAATTATGTTTTTGGCGTTTATCTGAAGAACATGGTAACTTACAAGTGACGACCTCGTCGTCCATGTCGGTCAGGTGTACGTGCGAACAAGTAGGTGTCTCCTTGTTCACTTTGGGCAAACTCTCGCATTCCGGTAGCACAAAGTGTCCACGTGAGCGAATGTAAATGTCTCTCTGCTTGTTGTCCTCGATAATCGCCCAGTCGTTGAAGCAGAATTGTTGACGTACAGCCATGCAGTCTTCGTAGCAGAGAGGTAGGCCTGTAGATTCGTGGCACAGGGGAAACGCATACATGCAGAGCATTTTCTGCACAAAAAAAAGAAAGAAAGATGAAAACAATATTTCCCCATGTCAGTTCTGATTTGCTTCCCTAAGGTTATTTCAAAGCTTTCTCAAAAATATTTTAAAACTGTTTTAAAACTTTTGTAAGGTCATTTTAAAAGTATCTTAAAGTTTCCTTTTTTTTTTGAGACATCGCACCTCTGCAGCTGAGCGACATGGCTCCAGTAGCCTCTCTATCAGCTCTTCCCAGAGGTTCGCTGTGATCTTCTCGTTCAGCCATCCTCCAGGATTGTCATTGGAGTCGTTAAACCATACCTTCCCAATGCCATTGAGGTACTTCTTGCATATCTTGCCACTGTATGGGGCGCAGTAACCTTGCGACTCTGGCTCTAGGGTGAGACGTAGAAAGATAGGGATATCAAACAAGCTTGTATCATAAATTTACAGTTTTACGTCAATTATATGTGATGGTTACAGCGACGCAGATATACGTACTTGCTTGTAGGGAACCGAAGCGCAGGAATAACGCCAGCGAATAAACAACGGCCCAAAACACCATTATTTACAGTCATCTATATATACATATATATATACACAACACATATATGCATATGCAGATATCTTTTTCTCTTTGTGTATATATGCGTGACGTCGCAATGTGAATCCAGAAGAAGGCTCACATGCTTGATAAGGAAACGGCGCCGCGGCGTTGATACGGTCCTCTCTTGTGCTTGCTTTGATGGTTAACATCGAGCCATTCTGACCGACTGAAAGGGCTCTCGTATACTGCGACGACCGTATTTCTCGAGCAACGACGTATTATACCATTCCATAACGAGCGACGTAAACAATCGCGCACACGAAGCTCGCCAATCCTTGAATATTGATAACTCGGCGGCGCCGATCAGCGGGTCATGGCGGTAAACTCTCGATCTCGAGCTGCTCGCCGCTCGGCGAGGTGAGGTTACGACGGCGGACGGAGCTGCCTGCGCAGCCAGCAGCCTGCGCTAAGCGCTTAGGCATATATATGTATGTATAACCAGAGAGAAACCTGAGAG